>NC_079385.1:20130302-20240302 GCF_021018895.1 Seriola aureovittata | reverse complement strand
CAGACCATCATATTTCCATAATCTGCCTCATATCCAGCCCGACCAACCTCCACACAGTCATCTCCAGTCCTATCATGCACCTGGCCTCTGGGACATTACCATAATCCATCCAGCCTGCAGAGACTTCCTGTTTACAGCTCTCCCGACGACAGATGAGGCTGAACACGAAGGCAAGAGAGAGGAGAGGGGAGAGAGAGAGAGAGAGAGAGAGAGATACTGTGATCACCATGGCAACAGCATCCAGCCATTCATCTTTTTGCTCATTTTTTATTTTTGGTCCATCAAAAATGTTTTCCCAAACATCATCCATCACCCGTCCAGCCGCTGCAGCTCGTAGCATCAACGCCACACTTCAGTCGAACCGCTCACATGTGATCAGTCGTCAGAGCAACTGTCAAAACAGCAGCTGTATTTCCTGTCTACTTATGTTGAGCTCGCTCGCTCGCTCTCTCTCTCTCTCTCTCTCTCCATCAGCCTTTCATTTCTTTCTGTCTCTGTACTCACAAACTTTACACCTGATGTACACGATATTTTGAGGATGTTTATTTGTGTTCCCTTGTTTTCTGTTTCTCTCTTTTGTCTTCTTTCTAATAAAAGTGGCACAAATGTCATTAAAACAAGCTTCAGCAAGAAAACACACAGTGTGTAACTTCTGCAGCCAATTGTCTCTCAATCAAAACAACAACAAAAACAGATGTTGTAGCGTGGGATCATGGGAGTTGTTGTTTTCACCAGCATTGCTGTCGACTTCTCCTTGTTAGGAAGTTTTTTTTACAAATTTCCTCCAACAGAGCAGGTGATTAAAACACTGAGTAAAACAGTTTCACGTTAAATATCTGTGTTTCTATAATCCTGTCCAGCTGACAGGAAGTCATGGGAGCCGCTAACGTTTGCCTGTAAGGTTTTCCGCTGACATTTGTTCAGCTTGTTTCTCTGATAGATTAAGATCCAGACGTCCGATGACTGAAATGTAAACTTAAAAAACAACCAAGACCTAACAGGGCGTCATAAAAATGTGGCTTCAAACGGAATAAAAAGTAGATTTTGATGCTTCTGGCAGACACACACAACGCTGACGCCTGCACAAAGGGAACATGACGGGCGACCTAATGAAACAGACTGTTACTGTGATTAAAGTCACAGATTTCTCTAGACTTGAAAATGGCTTAAACAACTCCCAGTAGTTCCAGCTGTTTATAGATCTTCATGCAGAGAAGTCACATATTACCACGGTTCAAACAGCCACTTATCCGTACTGTAGATATCAGTCATGATATTCACTTCAACCATCGGACGAACCCAAACTCAGGACTAACTCTACACCCAGGCCCGATGAACAGCTGAACTATCAGTCTGTTGTTTTATCTCTTTAACTTCCACACTGAGTTTGTAATGAACACTGCAGCCTTTAAACTGAGCTCATTAACTCGTTAACATCGTTAAGGGCCAGTTAATTGTTTGTCCATTAGCTATTAGCGAGGCTCAGTGGAGAGCTAACGAGGGACTGCTGCGGTCACACACACACACACACACACACACACACACACACGCACGTGCGCACACACACACACACACACGCACAGAGAAAAAGAGGCGACATCCATCACTGTTTAAGTGCACACTCGGAGAGACACGGCCATTTATTACTGTTAAACTAGCTCCACACACACACACACACACACACACACACACACACACACACACACACACACACTGCTGCCACCCATCAGTGTTCAGAGCTGTGTGGATCGCTCGAACTGTAAACAGAAGAAGAATCAGCACAACTGAAATGAATTCTGAGATGAAAGATCTTTCAGAGTGTAATGAAATCAATGAGCGGTGATCAGAAAAACTGCTGACGCGGCGTCTCTGTGAACAAGGCGTCTGCAGTGTGTTCTGTCACCGACTCGCAGCTTTTCCCCTCGTCTGCGCTCTGGGAGCTAAACTGGGCTAAACACACCCAGGACCCGTGTCCGTCCCGAGCAAACAGCTGAAGCTGATCTCAATCTTCTTTATCGGACTCTGGGCGAGAACAAACGCTCTCCGGACGAGATGGAAGTTTGATTTGTTTTGTCGCAGATTGGTTTTCAAGATCACGCAGCACCACCTCCTGTGAGAGGGGTTTTTTACAGCTGAGAAGGTTCGGACACAATTTTCTACCAGTGATAAAACCAAACCCAGTTACAGGTGGTGGTCCGACGTATCCCAAGATTCATAGCGCAGCGATGAAAATAACATGGCAGCAAACAAACTGAGGATTACACTGTTAACGTACGTAGTGGGTTTCAGCTTAAAACCGAGGGCCTCAACACCTCAAGTGTTACGTGCTGGCGACAGGAACCACGGTAACGGCGTGCACAGCTTTGACAGATGCGGCCACAGCTGTAGTCAGATGACCAGAGGATCATGGGAACTTATGATGGCGGGTTGGAAACAAACCTCCAGGTTAGTTAACGGTAAAATAATTTAATTAGTCTCAAAACCTCAAGTCCAAGTCCGAGTCACCAGAGAAGTCCGAGCTGAGTTCATTCGAGTCTCCGTTACAGAGTCCGAGTCGTTAAGGTCGAGTCTGAGTCGAGTTTTAAGACGGAGTCAGTGGTTAACGAACAAAGAACTGACGCACAAACAAACAAAAAAGGTTGACACTCAACACAAATGACACAACTGTCAACAAGTCCTCGTCTCCAACCTCCAAGTACAAATGCAGCCAACGCTGGAGTCCGAGTCCAAGTCCGAGTCCGAGTCCGAGTCTTCGGTGCTCACGGCGAGTCATGACGGACTCAAGTCTGAGTCCTGGACTCGAGTACCACAACGCCGCAGTAAACATGGGTTTCCTCGTCAATGAGGGGAGCGCTTCAGGTGCGCTCGACTTTCTGATCACCTGACTGCTCATGTTTCTCCTTGTTAGTGACGCTGGTAACTATGGTAACTACTTGAGCCACGTGAGTTGAGTTCAGTGTTTTTATCACAACTGACAGAAATGACCCTGGTATTAAGGATCACTCTGCTCGCTGTCGAGATGGAGGTTACAGCAGGTGACGGGACGCGTCCTCACATCAGCTCTAATGCGACTACAACTAGAAGCCTCCCGGGTTTCCTGCTGAGGAACATTAACTTTGTATTTAAAGGTTCACTTCACCCAAATTTCCACAAACATTATCCGTCCATGTGGAGGATTTTATGTGTCCAGGTTTTGAGTTATCTGTTGCTGAGATTTCTGCTGCACCCGAACACAGAGCAACAGAGCAGCGTTAAACAACCTCGTCTCTCTACAGAAACTGTGTCTCATTAATCAGGTCGCTCCAACGACCCACACACCGTCAACACACACTGTTTCTCTGGTAGGAAGTCTTTCCAGTAAAGTGTCTTTGAACCGCTGCGAGGACGAGAAAAAAACCACCACCATGTTTTCTTGTAACGCAGTGTGGTGATGTTCGCCGTTGCCACAGCGACTGATGTGGGCTGAAGTAAGTGTCTCCTGTTCCGCTGTCACTGTGACTATTAATGGGTCGGTAGTAGCTGGAAACCTCCTACTGAGCGCCTAACTCATCAGCACACACTCTCAAAAGGAGGATGGCAGCGCAGTTGTCTCTCGCTGTGGGTCGTTCAACATGACAGAGGACAGATGGTGGAGAGAGAGAGAGAGAGAGAGAGAGATACAGCAAAAAGAAAGAAGGGGGGGTAGATTGAGTTATAGGGCTGGTGTCAGAGTAGATTTTGGTCACAGTGCTCAAAAAGCTCCAGGCAGAAAACATCATCATGAGGAACGACTCACTCCTCTGTGTGGCTGCAGCCTCACTGATCGCTCATTCATCACGGAGTTTCCGTCTCTTGCTCTTTCTGAATTTCTCTTCGGCGTTCTTACGTCGGCGGCCGACGCTGACGCAGACGCTGAGTACGGCAGCTGGACGGTGTGTGACAGACCCAGATGTGATCACTAATCTGCGGCCACACGATGACCAAAGAGGACAGGACGTTGCTTAAAGCGAAATTCTCGTATTTCTTATTCAAATACGTTTGTGACTCGCTTCCAGTTTAGCTCGTGTGCATGTTTAAGTGCTGTAGTTCTGTAGGAGTGAAAGCAACAAACATGTTCTGCTTCTGCAGGTTTTTCTGAATTGCAAAAATAAAATAACACACTTAACTGTTTTTCGACCAAATAGTCCCAGGACCCGTCGAACCAGAGAAACTAGACTCTGGAACTAAATGTCCTATTTACAACTTGTGCAAAACTTTACTGACAAAATAAATAAGAACTTTTAAAATTATGCAAATTACACTGATGATGGATTGGAAAGCTGGTGGTGTTTGAAGCTATTAAATTTCACCGACTCAGTGGTTCTACTTACAAAAATATTTCTACCTCATTTCCACAGACTGAACCTGTAAAATAAAGTGACTCAGTGGAACATTTTCTATCTACTTTAGAATTAAGAAGTTTTATTCGCCTTTCTAAGAAACTCTCATAGTCTGTGAATAAAGATGGACGTAGCCTCCGTGACGTCACCCGCAGGTTTTTTGAAGAGCGGTTTTGAAGCTCAGAGTGAGCTGCTGCGCCGTCGCCATCTTGGCGGTGCCTGACTCCGCCCCTAACTTCCAACTAATCCAGACATGGGAAATACAACACAAACAGTGTCGTTTACTTTTAGTACCAAACTAACAAATGTACAGTCCTTGTTAAACACCAACTGATTTCTTGGAAATTACAAGGAAAGCTTCCAAGAGATTCGCTGTGAAATACATCTGATTTACATACATAGATTTACCAGTTGACAATCCCTCAAGAGTTTTGAGGTCTGAAGTGCCTCTACAAGACAAGCAAAGACTCAATCACACTCTAAAAGTTTTACTGGAAAGCTGCTGGAGGCTCATCAAATCTATTGGTATGGAGCTGAGGAAGATAATGTAAAGTAGAACATGGCAACTTCACGCAGAGAGAAACAGGACTGAGGAAAACCTTCTGCCTCAAGGCGACAGTGGTAATCCCTGAGCCACTGAGCTGCACTTATCATCGAGGCTGTGGATGGTGGAGGAATCCACTGCTGGCAAAGCTCCATCCCGAGGCCTCGTGTCTGAATGTAAATTTGTGTATGAAAAATCCATAGGTCTTAACTGAATTCACAGACGGCGTATAAACCTTTGTATGTACAGCTGTGGAACTACATGCCCAGCAGCACAGCAGCATCTCATTGACTCTGCTAAATAGATGATAACAACTCTGAAGTGTACCCGTCCATTTAAAAAAAAAAAAAAAAAAATCTCAGTCCATGGAAACAAACATATCAGAGGGAGGCAGACGCCACATCGGCCCTGTTCAACAAACACAGACTCCTCGTTGGGAAACAATATGAAACAGACACACTGCTGCACTCGGACGCTTTACAGGCTGAGTGACACATGAACCAATCAGTGTTTTAACGAACTGTATTGTATAGCACCAATTCACAACACAAGTTATCTCAAGGCACTTTCCAAACAGAGCAGGTCTACACCTTCTGTTTATAAAATTATTTTCATAGACCCAACAATGTGTGTGTGTGTGTGTGTGTGTGATGGTGATCTAAAGCCCAACTGCAAATGGTCAGAGAAAACTCACCTGGCCAAGTTGAACGCATCATCGATAAGTCCCGCCCTGTTTCCGACCGAGATGATCTAAAAGAAAGAGAGAAAGAGAGAGAGGGAGAGTCAACAATGAAAACAGAGTTAAACAGACAGAGAGACGGCCAGATTAACGGTCATACTTGGGGGTTGGTGTGGAGTTGTTGAATCAGCAGTTTCCAGTTCTGGAGGTCGTAGTTCACGCGGAAGTAGCCCGTCTGGTTTATGTTGCCCAGTAACCAGGTGTTGTCGCCCATCTGACCAACCCTGTGGGTCTCTGAGAAAAACAAACAAAACAGATCCACGAGTCTGTCAAGTTAATCAACAGTGGTTCAACCGAAGAGGTAAAAGAAAACGCCGTGATATTCACTGAAGGTCATCACATATGCAGACGATACCACGCTGTCCTGCTGAGTTCCTGGCAGTATTTTAAAGTCATTACTTAATGTGATGTGTATTCTTTAAAAAAAATGGAACCTGAAGTGAAACAGACAAACAGTGAAGGGTCAATCTAAAGTGTTATTTTTATTTACACCCATTATGCTTCATTCATGTCATACAGAAGTTAATGTAGTTACAAGTTTTCAGCTTGGAAATGTTTTTAAAGTCAAGAGACAAATCAGAATCACAATAATTCAGGGTAACTTTATGAAATCTAAATATACTGTATATTGAACTTGCCCTGATGTAAGCCTACAGATGTAAAAGTCAAATAAATACTAATGCTTCATGTGAGCAACAGGGAAACCAAGTGAAGGCAATGATTGGCCATCAAACATGGGAACCTGTCCCATCTTCACCATCCATCCGATGTGACGTGAATCTGTTGTTAGTCCAGCACTACATCATCACTGAGGACGTACTGTTTTCCAGGATTTCGCAGTTTTCTAAGTTCAAGTGCCTCTTTCAGTCTCAGGATCTGTGAAGCTGAAGCCGGTCGACTGTACAGCTCATGAAAAAGACACTTGTAGTCTAAGATGAATAAGTAAAGCAGGTGAGAAAATGGACCCGTCAACACCTTTCACCCCACAGAACTAAATAAAACTGTAAATAAAACCCGAGAAGGCAGCAGAGGATGTAAAAACTAAAACAACTAAACATAAACGGCAAGATCCTCCTCACAGAAAAAACAAAGAACAAAAGAAAAACTGGGCTGTAAGCTTTAGTAGAACAGCCAGGTGAGGAACAGAAGGGAAATAACTTCTGACCCAAGTCTGGCCCACTTCCTAAACTTCCTCTCCACTGCTTGAAATTAAACTGTATTCGAAGTGTCGAACTTCAAGGCTCCCTCCCTTCTCCCTGTACCTCAGAGGAAGGTGACGTTGTACCAGAACCCCGACTAGTTCTCTTAATTATACCCTTCATGCTCTGAAAGAGGGATTTTTATTCTACAAGAAAAGATGAACGCATGAGCGCCATCTTCCAAAAATGGAAAGAGAGAGAGAGAGAAAGCTTTATTTTCCAGAAACAGCAGCAGAATGACCTCTACTCGCCAAGAACTGAAAAAGTGAGAGATTTATTCAGAAAAACTAGATGCAGAATGAGCTCCGAAATCCAGCTTTACTCCTCAAGAACAGAACCAAAACGGGTTTTAATATCCGTAAAGAAAACTGGAATTGGCTTTTTTTTTTCTTCTCCAAAAACAGAAGCAGAATGAATTTTACTATTCGTAATAAGAAGAATGTTTTATTCACCAGAAACAGACAGACAGGCCATTACTCTCCAAAATCCTCAGCAGAACAAGGGTTATTTTCCAATAACAGCACAAGATAAGGTTTTAATTCTAAAAAAAAACAAAAAAAAACATATTACTCAAAAACAGACAAAACAAACAAAAAAGAAAAAAGAAAAAGAGAGTTTTATCCCTCCAAAAGGGATCAGAAGAGCTTTATTTATATATTTATAGAGACTGGGGGAGAGCTGTCGTCTTCAAAAACAAGAACAGGAATGAGGTTTATTCCCAGTGCTGACAAACCTCTCAACACCGGGAAATGGAAAACTCCAAGTGGAGCGTTTCCTCTGAGGAATACACCTGCGAGCTTCAATTTTTTACTCCATTAACTACGAATCACACATCTCCAGATAATGAGATGATTAATTTGCGATGGAGAGGAAGTTTTCTCTGGTAACGTAACAAAAAATAATCCCGAGATAGCGGCTCGTTATCTGAAGGAAACGGGATAATTAAATCCTGATCACGGCGATCAGGGAGGGAGATCAATAACTGATACACAGCAGCCTCATCTGAAGGACCGTACCTGTCTTATTGTTGATCCAGATGAGGCTCTCCAAACAAACAGCGGATGTGTTTCCCACGGCGACCGTCAATGGGACCTGCCACTGTAAACTACAGAGAGGGAGAGTGATGTCAGTAATGGTCAGTGAAATTGGATTGGGTTTTATTGCCTGAGTTATCAGACAGAGAGACATTAGAGAGAGAGAGAGAGTGAGAGAGTGAGAGAGAGTGATGGTCAGCGATGATCACTCCACATCAGTCAGGTGGAAATGGAGCGAGCGACACTCGCCGTGCCACGGAGAGAGGGAGAGAGGGAGAGTGTAATAGCTGCAGCAGTCAGCAAACATCAGTCAAGTGAAGTGGCTGAGGGTTATTGTCTCTCTCTGAGAGCGAGCGAGGTTAAATGTGATGTCCAGCCGAAACTCCGTGTGGTGATTTTCACATTTTCAGACGAGCTCAAAGACACATAAACGCTCCTTTTACCGCTCGAGTGAATCCTTCAACCTGTCGGGCTCATAAAGACTTTTAAAAACCAATTAGATTATCTTTAAATGGCATCGCCGCCGAGCTTAAACAAGGCTGTTTTTTCTAGGGTTTTGAGAGGCTGACATTTGGGAGTTAAATGGTCGTTCACAGCGAGATGGACTGAAGGACGTGAGAGGGAAAAAAAAAATGTCCCCAGCAAACCCAAACACACGATGGGAACAGCCAATCAGAGGAGAGGAGGCTCTGAGCTTCTCAGAGAAACCAAATCCTGCAAGGTTTGGATGGTGGGTCCAGGTGGGCGGGGCTTGGTGACTGCTTTGTTGTGACATCACAAAGTTCCAGAAGTCCTGACGGCTGGTTTTAAGGCTCAGTTTCTGAATACAGGCTGTGTGCATTTCTCTGTGGACTGAGGCTTTGATACTTTCACAGTATTAATATAGAAGCTAGAGCTGATCTATAATCACACTACAGCTTTAATGTGGAAACTCTGACGTGTCTCTATGAAACTTTCTCATTTTTGGGGGGGTTTTAAATCGGTCTCATCAGAAAAACATTTGATGATATAATTTCCCTTTTGTGAATAACTACAATTTGAACCTAATGTGGAGAAAATAGAAAACTATACACACTAAAATGCATGTATAAACTGCTGGGTCGTCTCATTTAGAAGCTTTATAAGCAAAAATGTTGATTTGTAAAGTAACGAGACTAAAACTGTCAGTTAAATGAAGTGAAGAAGAAGAAGAAGTATAAAGTCATATGAAAAGAAAATACTTAAAGTACAAGTATCTAATATCCATACTTCAGTACAGTTTCACTTCACCATCGTATCAGGCCTCTCTAAATTATTTTCCCTGGAGGCTTTGCTGCACAACGTGGTTAAATGAGGCTTTGAGAAATCAATTCATTATGCAAACAACAGCCAGAGAAGCCCAGTGTTTCCGAAAGCCTCATTGTCTCAGTGAAGACATGTAACAGCATTAACAGCCTTCTCTTCTTCTGTGTGTTCACTCTGATGCATATAGTGTCATTCCCAGTGTGTGTGTGTGTGTGTGTGTCTTTACAGATCGTGTGGACAGATCACAGTGTTTCACCTGATCTGTTCAGTCATGTGACTCGTGTGTATATTCATGTAAATAACACTGTGTGGAGAGAGAGAAGGTCCTCACACACACACACACACACACACACACACACACACACACACACACACACACACACACACACACACACACACCCTGCAGCAGCTTTATAACACTTCCTGTATGTGAGCACTAATGACACTAATAAAAGAGCCTTTAAAACGAGACCTTCTCTTTAGCTCCAATAAAAACCTTCAGAGACTCTGTTTTTAATTAGACCCATTCTGATGAAATTGATTCATATTTTAATTAAAGTGGATTTTAATTACAGACACCAAACAATCAGCTTCACACACTGCAATCAATCAGTGTGTGTGTGTGTGTGTCAGGGTCATTGTAATACAATCAGCCAGAGAAAGAGCCATTTACCAAACCCCATAACAACCATCTGTCGCCGCGGGTAACCTTGGATCGATACCACTGCCTAGCAACCAAATATTTAACCTGATATTTATATCAAATGTGATTGACAGGAGGAGAACTTAATTACATACACACACACACACACACACACACACACACACACACACACACACACACACACACACACACACACACACACACACACACAGTAGGCAGCATGGACAGCAGAATGTGTTTATTAATATTTGATCGAACTGAAGACTGTTTATTTTAGAAAACACTGTGTGTGTGTGTGTGTGTGTGTGTGTGTGTGTGTGTGTGTGTGTGTGTGTGCTCAGAGTTGATGGTTTATTCATCAAAGGCAGAAACCAGCCAAAACACACACATACACACTCACACACACACACACTCATGTGGGACTTTTAGTAAATCTCACGAGTGTTAGTGTGTGTGTTAGTGTGTGTGTGTGACCCCGTACACACTCGTCATTTCAAGTCGTCTCAAATCCATTTGAAGTCTAAACTTCAAGTTCGGAAACGACCCCCACACACACACACACACACACACACACACACACACACACACACACACCCCCCCACCCCGACCTGCGGTCAGAATCCCTGAGAGGAGCCAGGTAATGAACGGACCCACAGACGCAGGGTGGAGAATGAGGATCAGCGCTCGACGCTCCGCTTCTCTTTTGGGAGACGGTTTGATTTTAATATCAGCTGCTCTGGTCTGTGATTTTCCTCCCGTCTGCAGCAGCTACCTGAGTAACTCTCCCTCCCACCGCACTAATAATCACAGCCACAAATCACTGCCTGGTTTCCTCTGAACTCTCTGGTCCTTCTATGATTTAAATCCCATCTTTGTATTTTAAACGGATTCCTTAAACAGCTCGATGTAAATGTGGACGTCTGTGTGAAAATGGAGGAAGTTGAAGACGTTTCCTCTGATCCAACACAAGGAAACATGCTACTAATAATAACGCTAACATACGGGTCTATTTCAGAACCAAGCAACATTAAGAAATATGCCAAATGATCCATCACGACTTCCTGTTCGCAGTGTTCACATGTGCTGTAAGTACAGACGACTTCCACTGTGATACTGAAGAAATTCTCAAGCAACTTCTGAATGGTCTTTTTTCTGTGATATAAAAGTTTTATCATGAGATAATGATATGATCAGGAAGTGTGAGTCACACTGAATGAGTCAATATATATTATTATATTTCTAATGTGTTTTTTCTTATTTTATTCATTTATTTTTTCTTCTCTTATTGTGTTTGTATCTGTTTTATTTATATTTGTTACGCATTTAATTATTATTCTATTTTTGATTTCTGTGATCTTCTGCAGAAAGGTGAAGCCGTATATAAATAAACTTTACTTCCTTTCAACTGTTCCCAGGTGGAGTCATCAATAATTTATCACTGTCCCGTTTAGCTTTAAAGCTCATTAAATCAAACAGGAAGCCGCTCTTCCTCCAATCACGTCTGTGTTTACCTGTCAGCTGACGGAGCATCTGTTCCGCTATCACAGAGACGAGCCGTGTTTCAGACTGAGATCCTGTTTGATTTATTTTCAGTATCATTAGCTCGACCTTATCGTTAGCTCGTGCCGTCCTCTGGTTTCTCCTTGTCTCGCTCTGTGTCGGCTCAGTTCTTTAAAAAGCGTGTCTTCCCCTCGCGGTGTCGGCTGTTTGATGGTGGGAAAATAAAAGACACCAATTTGAAAGGTCTCAAACAGCCGGGGATGTGGAAGAGGAGATGAATGTAAAAATGTCTGACAAAAATAAATAAATAAGCTGTGTTCTTTAAAATGTCACCTTAACACTGTAAAGTCAACAAAAAGTTAGAAAAGTTCCTTATTATTTGAGTAAAAAAGCTTCTTTTCCAACTTTTTCTTTGAGAGAGTCGTGACTCTTTGTCAGGCATCTACTAACAAGTGATTGGCTGTCACAAACTTAGAGACGGTTGATTGGCTCTCAGGAAAAGTCTGGCAGTGAGTTTAAGCGTCAGGAAGTCCCGCTGAGGACAGTATGAGGAACTTTAAAATGAAACCTCCTCTCTGATCCGTTGTCATGGTTATTAGCTCCTTAGATGAGCGCAGCAGCTAACTGCAGTAATGACTCAAACAAACGGCACATCTGGTGAAGAGTCCAGATGTTTACGTGGCAGCAGCAGTTTGAGCAAACAGGATATCTCTATCTATAACTAGGTAGTGCGGAGGGGTCTGTTTTCAACTAATAACGCTGGACCGTATCTGTTAGATCGAGAACATCAAACATTTAGAATATTCTGTAGGTTACAACAAGCTTTAAATTTAAGGTTGAACTCATGTTTTGTACGTGTGAAAAGACTTTCGGGTCACCAGAGGGGGGCGCTGCGTCAAGTCAGATAAATGACCTCAGATGTCACGACAGTCAACATCAGCTGGGGATGAGGAGTTGTGCAAAAATGTTTTATTAAAAGACGTCTGGAGGTTGTTAAAGGTAGATTGTAACCTGATGTACAACATGTTGTCATCAGCGTAAGAGTAAACACTGCTCAGATAGAAAACAGGTGTTTATGTACACACAAGACTTGTTACTGTCAAGTCTTTCCTCTGTTTCTCCCGCAAAATGTTTCAGCTAGAGAAGCTTCAGCAAGTCAGATGAGACTGTATAAAGGGCCGGGGGGTTTTTGATCCTGTTATATTAATTGACGTTTCTCACTCGTCCCTCAAGGCTTCCGTACCTCCCTCTCTGTCTTAGAGCAGTATTTGTATGTTATACTCGACAGTATGAAAAGCCTTGGACGCACAGTATGTACAGCCGGTGCAGTAACTGCTTGACAAAAAGCAACAACGTCCTTCACAACAAAACCATAGAGGCTGAAGGACGTTGTATTTTTCCTGCAGAGAGTCACGTAGCTGTGAGTCATTCAACCACTTATTCAAGGATTTCGGACTGAGCCGCTCACACGTCGGCCGACAACAACAGCTGAAGTGTCGACGCGCCTCAGATAGAACTGGTTGTTCACTGGTATTTCAGTTTATTCCTGAGTATTTCCGTGTATTTCTAAGAATCCTGTGTTTTCCAGTAGTTTAAGTCAACAGCGTGTAACACTGGGACACTGCTGTGCTTCTGAACGCAGCTCCATGGGATCAAACATCAGCGTCTGCCTCTGATACAATTCGCTGCCGCTGCCGCTCAGCTGTGACGGCGGTTTCTGCTAAAAGCACAACAGTTTTTTTTTTTTTTTTTGGCGAACGCCTCGGGACCAGCGAGCGTGTCTGAACGCAGCCCCGTGGGACCAAAACAAGAGCGAAAAAAAAAAAAAAGAGGAAGCGTTCGACTTCACCTACAACAAACAGCTTCAGTTCATCAGCTGACAAGACCTCGGGAGCGACTGTGCGCAGAGGAGCTCAAGCGAAACACAGAAAGATGAAAGAAGAAGAGACGAAGAGAGGAAGACAAAAACAAAACAGGTACAGAAACTTTTGGTGAGGAGCTGAGTAGGTCAGACTGAATGTAAATGTCAGTTACAGTAGAAAAACATGACAGACAGAAAGAAAGGAGGAAAGATAAGAAGTGAACAACAGGTAAAAATAAAAAAAAGAAAGAAAAAAAAGGAAAGAAGGTGATGAAATATTGATGGGGGAAAAAGTGGGTCGATAAAACAGCGAAGAGAATAAACTCCAGAGGTTGTGAAGCATGTGAATAAAACATTGTGCGAATCAAATATAAATGAAATATAAATGATGTAAAGGTGGTAAAGAATGTGAAGAAACGCCGGAGAAGTGCTTCTTCAGCGCGATCACTGAGAGGACAAACTTAAAGCTCGGTGAGGCGTGAGACAAAGAGTCTCCAGGACGATCCTCTCAGCGGCGAAGGACTGACGACGAAACAAAACTAACGGGCCGAAGTTCGGCTCTCGTCCCGGGACGCTGCGATGTTCAGAGGAAGTGTTCTTCAAGCCTGACGATCAGCGGGCTCCAAAATGTTAAGTTTGTCCTGAGGGCTGCAGAAAACCAAAGGGTCAGGGGTCGTCCTCTGACGGCACGGCTTCATATTCCTATAAACTTCACTAAAGCTCTGATTCCTGAGCGGAAGAAGAAGAAGAAGAAGAAGAAGGAGGAGGAGGAAGAGGAAGAGGAAGAGGAGGAGGAGGAGGAGGAGGAAGAACTGGGACCCGGCCTTTTGTCTCCAGTTACATCCTGAATCCACCGGCTCAATTTAATAAAACAAATACAAATATACAAAACAGGAACAACTCCAGAAAACATCTTCATCAGTTTGATACTGACCTGTTGTTGCTCCTGACTTCCTGTGTGTACAGGAAGTGCTCCTGGCTGACAGTGATGTAATGAGTAGGGAGCTGCTCTGATTGGTTCTTGCTGATGGTGACGACAGGGTAGCCCATTTGTAGAGTCCACCTGTCCATCATCTCTCCAATGTTGATGTCCCGCCCCTCTGAACGCATGGCCTGCACAAGACACACGAAATATGAGTAATCAATAATCAATAGCGACCAATTTACACTAATTAATCAGTGATTATTTACAGTACTAATGAACTCATCAATAACCTTCATCGATATTTAGGCCAAAATCAGTTGATTAAAGGACGATTACCGACTTCAGGTAATTAAAAATCTGATTAGCTGGAGGCTAATTACAGATCTCTCTCAGTAACGAAGATGAATCTAATTGAAGAGGAAGCTTCCTGTGTTTAGGACAAACAGGCAAACAAGCCTCGCCTCCACCTGTCAGTCGCGTTACCACGGCAACAAGACTTTCACCGTCTGTGTCTCATCAAGCCGAGTCTTCGCGGGCGTCTCTCCGGTCTTCATTAGAGACAGCTTCGTTAAATAATTAACGGCCTCAGTCAGTCTGGCTGTTTGCTCCCTGCA
The DNA here is from genome assembly GCF_021018895.1 of Seriola aureovittata. Classification (NCBI taxonomy): domain Eukaryota; kingdom Metazoa; phylum Chordata; class Actinopteri; order Carangiformes; family Carangidae; genus Seriola; species Seriola aureovittata. Next base: position 20,225,580 of record NC_079385.1, on the reverse strand, counting down.
GAGCCAGACGAGGAGGAGTTACAGGTTTCAATCCCCGCTGTGGAGCAAGGCAGCAACACCGCAGGGTGAGAGGTGTGACTGCTGTGCCCTGAGGAGGGGGGAGGAGGAGGAGGAGGAGGAGGAGGAAGAGGAGGAGGAGGAGGGGGGAGGAGGAGGAGGAGGAAGGGGGAGGGTAATAGTTACCTGAGACAGTTTGCTCCACAGGTCGTCTCTGGCTGCGTTGCTGTACATGTGACTCAGCAGATAATCCTGAAATCAACAGAAAACAGCTGAAACACACCATGTGACAGGAAATGACATCACCAGGTAGCTGTGTCCAACACATCTTGACTTTCCTCACCAACTACCATCATGCATTGCACCTGAACAGCGCCCAGTTCTGTGACTACTTGTATCTTGGAAGAAGCCAAATGAAGCTGAGATTAAATTTTCATGTCGAGGTCCATGAACGAGTTTGACATTTAGTCACTAATTAAAATTTTACATGTTGTGCTTTAAATATGAATAAAAGCATCGTTACTTATTGTTGCAGCGACGTCTCTCAGCGTCTGGTCTTCATCAGGGTCAGCACACAAAATATACACACCAGCCAATGAGGCTGCTACAAAGATTATTTAGGCATGTGGTCATGTGACTTCAGGCCAATCATCACCCAGGCTGGCAGAGAGGTGAAGGAAGGAAGGAAGTGTAGTGACATTATAGATCAGATCTAGCTTCTATATTAATACTGTGAAAGTATCAAAGCCTCAGTCCACAGAGAAATGCACACAGCCTGTATTCAGAAACTGAGCCTTAAAACCAGCCGTCAGGACTTCTGGAACTTTGTGATGTCACAACAAAGCAGTCACCAAGCCCCGCCCACCTGGACCCACCATCCAAACCTTGCAGGATTTGGTTTCTCTGAGTGTTTTTACCTGAAATCTGCTATATTTTTATTGAATCACTCAGAAAACAGTCAGCCAATCAGAAGAGAGGCTCAGAGCCTCCTCTCTTCTGATTGGCTCACTGACCTGTTGTTACTAGAGCTCCAGAGAGAAGCCTGAGAGAGGAGATGTAAAACTACACTGAGATGGTTTTTATATCTTCTGATGGATCAGCACTTCAAAATAAAAGTGGAAAATATGGAGCTTTAATCTGTAAAACTAAAACACAACATGAACGTGAACCTGAAAAGAAACAGTGTGTGACTGTTGTTTGAAGAATGAACATGAAGTCTCAGTGACACGAGCAGCAGCGGGGTCGGGGTTAGCTCCTGTGTCGACTCTGAAGGGCTTTGGACTCGATCCCCGCTCCGGCTTCAAAACTCCACGTTATATTTTCTAAAGTAATGAACAAAGCGAAGACTCAGAAAGAAGCTCCCGGAGAGAATCTCCCAGTTCAAAAGGGGCTTAGTGGTGTGGTGGCTCCCTTCACAACCTGTAATTCGTCGGTGACAGTTGTGTCTGGTTTGATCTCTGTCTGTCTCCGGTATCAGGAGGAAAAACTCATTCCCACCGCAGAGAGTCGGGAAGCGTGGAAGCCGAGGGAGGCGGGTGGATGTTTCAGTTTGTAATAAAACAAGAAAAAGGCAGGAAAGCAGCACGAGATAACACAGAACACCTGCAGAGAAAGAGCTCTAATCTGCTGCTACAAGAGAGAGGGGAGCTTTCCCCTGTCCTGTGTGTGTGTGTGTGTGTGTGTGTGTGTGTGTGTGTGTGTGTTCCTCGCTCAGTTGTTGTCATGTGTATGGAGGTTGATAAGGCAAAGAAGAACCTCTTCATTGGAACAAGATGACACACATGATAACAACAAACTGTGTGTGTGTGTGTGTGTGTGTGTGTGTGTGCGTTGCTTTGATGAGTTAGAGTCTGTCACCTTGGCTAAAGCTGACATGAACAGAGATAAACAAACACACACACACACACACACACACACACACACACACACACACACACACACACACACACAGGTTTCAGGTTCGGAGAGCGATACTGACGAGGATGATGGGAACCTCGACCTTCATCCTCCGTCAACAAACACTTCCTGCTTCCTCGGTGTGTTTCTAACGTGTTCATTTATTTCATTTTGTTGGTCTGGGTTCCTCTCCATACAGAAACTGAATATATGACATATATGTCACATGTAAGGTGATATATTATTATCACTTATTCATATTAATTAAAACTATATGATTTATTTTTACGTGGTAAAACATGTTGCGAGGATATATGTTAACAATAAATATTTAATTTATATATGTAAGTTAATAAAAAAACATACATTACTTATTATTCATTTCTTATTAATCTTAAATATGTATACCTCAGACATTTGGACCCTGTATATATAATATCATGTATTGACAGACCTTGAAATGGAAATATACTCATGTACATATTTGTATGGGCGGGACTCATATATCACTATATGTGTTTTTATTTTATATGTACATATAATTCATGTATGGAAATTCAAAAAGGAAAAACTGCTTATCTTATAGAATACATGCATTTAAAATGAATGATATTAAAATAGAAATTACACACAGCTTTAGGTTTAAAGCTTTTAAAGACAAATTAAAAATAAGAACGAAGAAGCATTTTGAAAACCACTAAAACTGAGTGTAACACTTTGTTAAATCCACGTGAGGTCTTTAGCTACTAAACTGAATCTGAGCCGTTTTAAAAACACAACCATGAGAGAGACGATGCTGCAGATGCAATGAAAACCTTCATGGAGTCGAGGCGAAGCTGGATTATTTGGGCTGAGGCTCCTGTCACACCCCAAATTGTAAGAATGAGACTCCGAGTGTCGGTGAAGTCGGTTTTGTGTGGTTTTTTTTCTGTCATATTTTTCTCTAAACATCTGATTAGAGCGTAAAGCTTCCCTGGGAATGAGTTTACGTCTGTGAAAGTCTCTTTTATACGAAGAGAAAATATTTTTTTCATGCAGCTGAGGACTGTTTTTATCAGGTTGTGTGTTGTAACGCTCAGCATGTCGTATACAGACACACACTCACAGGTAAAGTCTGTGTGTTCTGCTGCTGGATCAGCAGTGTTTCTATATAGAATCTGGTTCCAGGTCACTGAGAGTTCCTGCAGGAGAAACCAGGACACAGTGTGTCGGCGTCTCTGAGAGTATGAGTGGCACATTCATACACATTTTTCACAACTGTATTCAGAATAAAACTATTATATTTAACCCACTTTCACCTGACATCATATGACATCATTTTCACAGTCACTGAAAAATGAACTCTTGCAGTTTTGTGGATAAAAAAAAAAAATATTTTGTTGCTGGAAAAAAAAACTTTTAAAAGGTCCAATATTTTCTTCTTCTCCTGTGTTTTATTTTGAAGTTTTGATCCATAAGAAGATATATTTGTGGTTTTAGGAACCAAAAAACATCTCAGTGTAGTTTTACATCTCCTCTCTCAGGCTTCGTTCTGCACCTCTAGCAACAACAGGTCAGTGAGCCAATCAGAAGAGAGGAGGCTCTGAGCCTCTCTTCTGATTGGCTGACTGTTCTCTGAGTGATCCAATAAAAATAAAGCAGATTTCAGACAAAACACTCAGAAAAACTTAAACTTTAAACCTCCTTAAACAACTAATGGACGATTTACAATGACATCTCAGTAGGAGACCCCCCTAAAGGGGCCCCATTTAGAATAAACACAACGTGGATTGGTGATTGGTCGTTAGGTGCGCTCATTCACGTATTTGTCCGACTGAATATTTTTTTCTTTTTTCGTTTTCATATTTAAAAAATTTAACTAAAATCAACATTTGGAATAAAAAAAATTTTTATATTTCATAAATTTTTCACTGGTGTCAGATTATTTATTACAGAATGGTGATGAATGCTGATTGGAGGGGCCCCATGCCAATCTTTTGTCTGGGACCTCACTCTAGGAACGCCACTAAGTCAGGGGTTGTTGTGACATCACAAAGTTACAGGAAGTCCTGACGGCTGGTTTTAAGGCTCAGTTTCTGAATACAGGCTGTGTGCATTTCTCTGTGGACTGAGGCTTTGATACTTTCACAGTATTAATATAGAAGCTAGAGCTGATCTATAATCACACTACACATGGACACACACCTTTACACTGGAGGAGCTTTAACTCACCAAGTTCATCTTCACTTTTCGCTCCCCTGATGTTTCGGAGTCGTTAACATTAACCAGTGTGAACCATCACAGAGCCAGTTAGCAGCCACACAACAGCTTAGTGATAAATAATGCAACACAGTCATTAACACCACTAATGTTAACCACTGTGTGCTGTAAGTGGGTGAAGTCAATAAAAACTAATTTGTGAGTGAAACTTGAAACACTTTCAATATTCAATTATCATATGGAGCTGTTAATAGACGACGCTGGGAGTTGTATGAAAGAGTTCTTGTCCCTCACTCTGATCCATGTTTCATCACTTTGTACATCAGCCAGCGTCGCCCTTCGTCACCACAGATCAATTTATTGATCTTTTCTTTGAACTTGTCCCTGAACAAACTGTAGGAGAAGTAAAAACAAACAGAAACTTATGGTGCCTCATTAAACTGAGGTTTTATTATTTCATGTTTGGCTGCTGTCACACTGCACACACATGTAACTACTACTGACTTGGTGTTTCTTTTGGGGCAAGGGGAAGGATTTTTATGGAGTATATTTTATCTTTCACGTTTCTGGCAACATGGAGAAGGCTTTGAAAGTTGGCTACTGTCCTGTATACCCAAAATCAATCATTTTAATATTACAAATTGACCCTCTGTAGGTTTAGAAATTGCTTTAAAAAGTTTGCATTTGGTCCTTTTTTTCCCCCCTTTTTTTTTTACAGGACCTGCAGCTTTATTCTAGTTGAATTCAGGTCAGTTGCATTGGATTGAGTTGTAACCAGTGACATGGTTTTACAGCAGAGAAAAAGAAGCAAAACTTCCTCTCAAACTGCCCCTGCAGCCAAATCCACTTTGCTTTGCTGCCCATCTGTATGCTCAGCGCGTTCCAAACAGTCAGGGTTTAGCCAAACTATAGCGAAGCGCACACACACACACACACACACACACACACACACACACACATTAAGCTCCCAGCCTCGGTCTGACTCCTTCCATATTGTGCTTGGGACAAATTTTAAAAAACCAAAAGCCAGCTGCCCCTGCTGTCCTCAGATATATAAACCTCTGTATACACAGCTGGACCCGCAGGAAAAACATGAACTTACGTTGAGACCTTTCTGGAACAGCGGCTGTCCCATCACGTTAGCCAGCATCCGGATCAGCGCTGCCCCCTGCAGACAGCATGGAGAAGCACACCTTTAGATTCATCAACAGGTGAGAACATCAACATCTGGCTTCACAGTTCTGTATGACCCTGCTCTGTTTGATTGAGGACACATCTGGCATGTGGACGGTTATGAGACAGGAGTTGATGGTACAAATACATCCATTGAATAAACTGTGCTTACGACCGAGCTGGCTTGACTAGCTCGTTGCTAGATCATTGCTGCTGGCTAGAACCGGTGTTTTTCTTGGTTAAAAAAGCTTCTTTGACTGATAAAGACTTTGAGATCGCTGGCAAACTCTCTTGTTGTGAGTTGTTTTGACTCCTGAATCTGTTCGTCTGGGGAAAAACACTTCAAATGAAACTACAGACAGAGCTGTGTTGGATTGAAACTCAAGAGCACACATGAGTAAACAGCTATTCCACCATCTCAGGTGGCTGCCTCTGAGGGATGACTACATCTCAGCGTGAGTCAGAATATCTATAACAACAGAGCCCCTGGGTTTCTCAGGGACTACTGTTGTAGGATCAGGGGAGCTAATGCCCAAAAGGCCAGAGCAAGCTGACGTGTATTCGTAGGATCAATACTAACGTGTTCCTCAGCCACAGAAGATCAAAACCTCGTCCTCAAGCAGTCACCATGTCACTGAGAGCACTGTCTTTCATGGGATTAATGAATTCATGTGGGTACATTAATGTCCTGGCATGAACAGGTGCTTACCTTCTTGTAGGCGATCCAGTCGAAGACTCGGTCGATGTCCGTCGCTTGTTCCACCTCCTGGGAGATCGGGTGGGAGGAGCTTAGGCCGTCCAATAGCATCACCTCATGGAGGACGTCAGTCAGGAAGCGTTGCTTCTCCTAAAAACACAAACAGGTGTTTTTTTGGTCACTAATGGAGACACCGCACATTCTCTGGAGACCATGACCATCAACCACTACCTCTACAACAACCCTTAACCAACCTTGAACCTTACTCTAACCATGAAAAACACATCTTCACCAGATGGAATCAGGTGTTCGTTAGTAGGTAAATGTATTTACATAAGGTCAGGTCCCTGTAATGTAAGTACATAAGGTCAGTTCCCTATAATGTCATTACATAGGGTCAGGTCCCTGTAATGTAAGTACATAGGGTCAGGTCCCTATAATGTCAGTACATAGGGTCAGGTCCCTATAATGTCAGTACATAGGGTCAGGTCCCTATAATGTCATTACATAAGGTCAGGTCCCTATAATGTCAGTACATAGGGTCAGGTCCCTATAATGTCAGTACATAAGGTCAGGTCCCTATAATGTCAGTACATAGGGTCAGGTCCTCATAATATAGATATAAGTTGTCAAGTCCTCATAATGTCATTACATAGGGTCAGGTCCCTATAATGTCAGTACATAGGGTCAGGTCCCTATAATGTCAGTACATAGGGTCAGGTCCTCATAATATAGATATAAGTTGTCAAGTCCTCATAATGTCATTACATAGGGTCAGATCCCTATAATGTCAGTACATAGGGTCAGGTCCCTATAATATCAGTACATACGGTCAGGTCCCTATAATGTCAGTACATACGGTCGGGTCCCTATAATGTCATTACATAAGGTCAGGTCCCTATAATGTCAGTACATAGGGTCAGGTCCCTATAATGTCAGTACATAAGGTCAGGTCCCTATAATGTCAGTACATACGGTCAGGTCCCTATAATGTAAGTACATAGGGTCAGGTCCCTATAATGTCAGTACATAGGGTCAGTTCCCTATAATGTCAGTACATAGGGTCAGGTCCCTATAATGTAAGTACATAGGGTCAGGTCCCTATAATGTCAGTACATAGGGTCAGGTCCCTATAATGTAAGTACATAGGGTCAGGTCCCTATAATGTCAGTACATAGGGTCGGGTCCCTATAATGTAAGTACATAGGGTCAGTTCCCTATAATGTCAGTACATAAGGTCAGGTCCCTATAATGTCAGTACATAAGGTCAAGTCCTCATAATGTCAGTACATAGGGTCAGGTCCCTATAATGTCAGTACATAGGGTCAGGTCCCTATAATGTCATTACATAGGGTCAGGTCCTCATAATATAGATATAAGTTGTCAAGTCCTCATAATGTCATTACATAGGGTCAGGTCCCTATAATGTCATTACATAGGGTCAGGTCCCTATAATGTCATTACATAGGGTCAGGTCCCTATAATGTCATTACATAGGGTCAGGTCCCTATAATGTCATTACATAGGTCAGGTCCCTATAATGTCAGTACATAGGGTCAGGTCCCTATAATTTAAGTGTGTGATGTTTGGAATCCAGAGTTTGTTTTCTTCCTGTTCAGCATTCAACAGAATCCAGTTAAATAATTAAGTTTTGAAAACAAAGTCAATAAACAAATTCTGATTTAATTGAACAGTCGGATCAGTAAATAAAGGTTTAGTTTTCTAATTTGTCTGTTTAATCTGTGATTGTAATTTTTTGTCATCCATTTACTCTCCTTGTAATTTCTCTTATTGCTTTGTCATCTTTTTTCCACTCTTCATTCTTCCATTCTTTCGCCATAGCCCAGTTTCATCTTGTAGTTTCTCTCATTAAATCTTCTCCTTATTTTATCTCCTTGTTCTGTCTCCTTATTTCCTTCCCTCATTCTTTGTCTTATTGCATCGGTTCTATGTTTTTCTCTGTTTTGTGTTTTTCTTTCTCTCGTTTCTTCTCTTCTATTCCTCTGCTCTTCTGGTTTCAGGGTTTTAATAGACATCTACAAACATGTTGAGCTGTAACGAGCTCTGTCTAAATTACCCCAGGGATCAGGCTAAATCCGGAGAAGTGTGGCTCTGTTTAATTCATGGATTACAGTGTTTACTATGGAGATTTAGTTTTAATGAACCTCCATCTTGTTAGGCAATGGAATTGGTGGCTTATTAAGTTTTAGTCGTTAATGAACTGAATGAACAGGAACCTTTTTTTTTTTTTTTTTTTTTTTAAATGAACAGTATCTGCTGGGATATGGGTAATTCCTGGTCCAATGTGGCTCTGTGTAATACATGGATTAAAGTTGTTTATTAAGTAGATATGGTTTTAATGAATCTACATCTATTTAAACAAAGGTTTCTCAAGATAATAATTAATTAACGTTACAAGCAACAGAAACATTTTGATTTTACAGAATGGGATCAGTCTATTTCTTGGTAGATGTGATTTTATTCTGAATTACTGAAACAGAAATGGCTGAGTGAGAACATTTTAAATCTGTAATATGGATTTCTGTACAATCAATGGTAGTGAACCTGTCTAATATCTGGTGTGAGGGTGTTAAAGTTTTATTTAATCTCAGGTGTTAATGAACTCAACTTTAACTCAACAGTTTGTTTATACAAGACTGATCCTTCTTCAAAGGATCTGGCTAATACCTGGGTAAAAATAAACTATTGTTTTCATCAGTCAACAGAAACATACACACACACACACACACACACGAAGAAGCTGAATCAGGGGACCTCGCCAAAAAATTATACAATCAGTTAATTAGTTAAATGGCACATTTGGATGAAGCCAACATTACTCAGTGAGACAAACAAAAAAATCAGACTAAATGAGACATCAGCTCTAATTAACAAAGACTTTAAATCACCTGCAGAGAGACACAGAGGGGGGTCCACCTGGACCATATGGTCATTATGAACCAGATGGACCCACATGTGGAGGGTTGACTAATAGGCCAACAGTCAGTGTATTCACAAACACACACAGATGGAGAGACAGGGCTGCGTTCAGGAGCAGCTGCTGAACTCGTCTCCGCCCTCCATCCTGCTTCACTTCCGCTCTATTTTCCTCTCCTTCCTCTCCTCCCTCCATCTTCTTCCTCATCTCAGTGTCAGTTAAAAACTTGGCATGAATTCTCAATTCCCTTGTGGATAAATACAGAACTCAAAACCCACTTGGATTGTTTGAAAGTGTCACAAAGCTCAAAGTTTAAAACAGAACTTCTTTTTACCTTCTTTTGCATTAGTTTGTTGTTGATCAGTCAGATGTTAAATTTACTAGTTTTGCCTAAAACTGGTCATTTTTCCATAAACTGCTCTCAGATTACATTATTTGAATTTTATCTATTTCCATTTAACCCTCGGGTGGAACCAGCCTTGAGATAAACGGACTGCAAACACACTTGTGAAAGTGGAGTGTAATTAATACAGCCTCTTTACTTATTGGGTAAGTGTCCATTTATAAGAAGGAGGGAGAAGATGAATATCGGTTGTCCTCGGCTCTCTTTAACATGAATATTTCATATTTTCGATTGGAGGTCCATTCGTTTCACATCCGTTATCTCCTGCTGGACATTTTCCCCTGACCTGTGTTTTTCCTACTTCTACTTTTCTTTTTCCCTCTTTGAAGTTATTACACCATTTGTTGGACTTTTCCCATTTACAGCAGATCAACAACAGTTTTCAAAAGCTGTATTTCCAGTGACGGGGGCCTCAACTGGAGAAGGTAACAGGTTTATTTGAGGCAGCCCTTTGTTTCTACTGTAGTTCCCTGTGTTTGATATGTGGAATTGTTTATATTGATATTTAAGTGTAATACCTCGTTTTGATAATTAAAAAAAAAGTTTTTAAATGTCTTAAAAATGTCCAAAAATTATATTTAATAGCATTAAAACTTTAGAAACTAATTTCATAGTTATTTTCTAATGATGGATTATCACTATGATAAGCCAATGATAGGAACTTTTAAGATGTTGTCGGCTCGACCGCTTTGCCGCTGGACCACATCGTATACTTGTATTGTAATGAGGTCCAATGTGGACCGCCAACATTTTTGTTATTTTCTAATGAGCCAAGAGTTGGAAAAAGTTTGGAGCCGCTGGTCTAATCTACAGGTATCTAACAAAAAACACATTGCATTGGTATTTCTGGTTTAAAATTAAAATGCTTGCAGAAAGAATTTGCAGTAGTTTTGAAAATCATGTGAACACAATGACGGAAAAGAAACAGACCCTAAAATTTGGCCTTTGATAACATACGAGAGGCAGGTTGGTGTTACACTCCTCCAAACCAAGCGGTGTAATTCTGCTAAAGACATAAATTGGTCGGGTAGAGCCCTCGAGAGGTTACTTTAACTTTAAAGCACTTATGATTAAGGGAAAGACTTTGATCAAGCTGGACCACAATCAGAGAAGAAGAGATCTGCAGCAAACTGCTGTTTCTGCCAAAGGTTCTTTTTGGCTGTAACTGATGCATCTTTTTTCACATTTTAATATTGTATTGTGACTTTAATACTTGTGTTATATGGTAGTAAACATTGCAGATATTCCTTTATGTCTGTATGAAGCTGATGTAATTCTGTTTGACCCACTTCAATCCCACTTCAGTTCAGTTAAAGAATAATATAATAAACCCTGATTGGCAAAGTGGTTGGTTATAATGCAGAAATAGTCCACGAGGCATTTCCTCCCTTGTCATATCTTTATTTGTTTCATGGTTTTTCTGTGTTTTCTTCTTCCCCCCTCAGTGCTGCGACTTGCTGCTGATGGAAATGGCTTTTTAAATAAAAACCTGTATTATAAATAAATTGCTTTATCAGGAAAAGACCGCTTTATCATCATTGTGCTTGTTATTGGAGAAACACTTTGTTTCTATTAAAGCGTCCAGCCGTGCAGAACCACAGTAACAGGGATTTAAAAATGCCATGTCGCTCAGTATAACAGACGGTGTGTGCGTGCACAAGATAAGGTGTTTTGGTGTAAACACATTCTCTATTGGAAGTAAATCACGGCGTACATCGGCAGAAACAGAGCAGCACGGAGAAGGTGTGTGCTGTAATTTAAAGTTGTGCAGCATTCATTGTTTCAGAGAAGTTTCCACTGAGTTTCAGGGGGAATCTGAGGAATCGCAGGTCTGGGAGTTTTTGAGCAAATCTGAGCACGAATTCATTTCTAATTTCACTGTGTTTTGAGCTGACTCACTCTGCGCATCGCTTTGTTTGCCAACCTGAGCAGAATAAAATAAAACAGGATTTTCCCTGGCTGTGGATCTTCGCTGAATATTATCTGCTGAACTGCAGGAAAACACTTTTAGAAAAAAGAAGGAATCAGATATTGATCGGTGCGAGTGGAGGAAGCAGGAAGAGTTCAGGAGGAGACCTCGCACTCAGGACTTCCTCCTCCTCAAAAGCCAGTTTTAACTTTCTTCTTCTCACACACTCACTGCTCATCCAAACGCTAGAATAAGTTATGTAATGTTTTATGCAATAAAGAGAAATAAGGAGGGTTGGTAGAAACAGATCTGTAGCAGGGAATATTTGTTTCAGACATTCCCATTAGGTTTGAATGAGAACTTTTGAAAACCCCACATCTCCAAAATCTTCGGGTTTTCATGAGCTTTTTTTTTTAAGCTTTAAGCTGTGTGACATTTTTTAAACAATGCATGTGGTTTTTGATTTATTCATTTATCCTGAGAGATGAATAAAGGGTCATACTTCAGATTACATAATTTGGAGATACAGGGTTTTCTTAGGACAACAACAACAGAGAGTTTCTTTCCATCCTCACTGTTCCTCAATAAAGAAAAAAGTCTCCTGAATATTTTAACAATCCTGTAGGTTTATGTTCATTATTTCATTTTTTGAAAAATCAATTTTTTTCCATATGACCAGCTGTAAATACTACAATACCCATGATCCTCAGCTGCTGTTTGCTCTGGAGAGGAAGCCGGTCACAGGTGGAAGTCTCGGCTATAGCTAATTCAGAACACTTTATCATTGTAGTTGTTAACAAAAACATGGTGCCACAGGGACTGAATTGGTTATTAAGTTATTTCTCACCCAAAGGCTCCTTAGGAGTCGTAGCTGACCTTTTTTACTGATGATATTTTATATTAATGTGCATCCAAAGCCAAACCAGTGATGAATAAATATTACTAACAAGTGTTGTGTTGTGCAGCTTTATTTTAGAAAAGCCATTTTGGAGCCTATATATATATATATATTTCAGGTAAAAACACTCAGAGAAACCAAATCCTGTAAAGGTTTGGATGGTGGGTCCAGGTGGGCGGGGCTTGGTGGCTGCTTTGTTGTGACATCACAAAGTTCCAGAAGTCCTGACGGCTGGTTTTAAGGCTCAGTTTCTGAATACAGGCTGTGTGCATTTCTCTGTGGACTGAGGCTTTGATACTTTCACAGTATTAATATAGAAGCTAGAGCTGATCTATAATCACACTACACATGGACACACACCTTTACACTGGAGGAGCTTTAATTCTTTATGTGCCTTTAACATCTTATCAAAGATATTTTCTAACACAGTTGAGCTGTAACTGTTTTTTACTTCTCTAACACCTGAGATAACTTACTCCACTTCTACTTGAGCTTAGTTGTCAGTTGAACCAAATTATTAAAAGATAACATTTTTCTGTTTCCCTGTAGCCGTATCTAACGTTGCAGACAGTCTCAGTTTTATTTTGCCACCACCTCAACACAATGGAGCTGAATGGTGTCTTATTTGTGCTGCTCAAAGCGTTCAACAAAAACTGTCCCACTTCCTCTGGATAATCCTCAGACCTCTCTGTCAACACTTTCCTCTGGGAATTATTTTCTGCCAAAGTACAACCAACACCAATGAACACGGTCCAGAGAGGTTCTGTACTTCACAACTGACAGAAAAAAAAATGAACCAGGTTTAAAGTTTGATTTAATTTCCAGTTTGTTTTACTTCTTCAAAATTCAGTTTTTTTTTTTTTTTTGACATCAGGTTTTTGGTTTTCTACCCGTGTTGTATTTTGGTGTCTGGAGATTTTTCAATGTTTTACTCTTGGAAAAAAAAATCGAATTCGTTTCTGACTGACTGGAGCCTTGAGCTGAAAATTTTTGACTCACCTGAAACCATCAGAGGAGAGAAAATTTAAATTTCATGAGGTAACAGACAGAACTTCAGGACATCTGAATGCACTTGAACATGCTGGATGGAAAGCTTCACTTCCTGTTTGTCTTGAATAAAAGATCAGACTCCTATCATCAAATAAGAGGATTTTCTGCATCACACAGTTATTGTACGTTTTTGGCTGTTTTACTTGAGCTCTTCAGTCCATTCGCTTAAAAAGACACCAGTGGTTGAAAGCTGTGAAAGCTCATAAGGGAACCTTTAATCCTAGATTCTTTTTTTTCTTTTTTCTTTCTTTGAAAAAAGAAAAATGAAAATATCATAGTTCTGACCCTTTTTCTTTTTTCATTTTCTTAACATATTGAAAATAATATAAAAATATTTAATATTTTATTCAGCATCAAACTGAAAAGAATCTCCTGAAGCAGCTAAAAATAGAACGTCATCGTTATTGAGAGTATGAGTTCGCAGTTGAAAGAGGGAAGATCAATGAGCGTGATGAACACATGGCTTGAAATAAATCACTCACCATGTTCCACTTTGGGAAGAGGAAGTCGGTCCCGACGTACTCAAAGAAATGAGCGAAACCTTCTTTCAACCAGACGTCCTCCCACCAGACCGGAGTCACCAGGTCACCAAACCACTGCACAAAACACACACAGAGGAAACATTCACTTATTTCACTTAGTTTTCTGTCGAGATATAATAATTTCAACTGAGAAGAATTAATGTTTATATGATGGTGTGTTTAAAGAAACTAAATCAGATGTGTCCAAATAAAAACAAATGACTTCAAACGGAGACAAGATCAGTTTAGAGTTCAACACTGAGGAAATCTGACAGTGTCCAAAATCTCTCTCTATTCACCATATAGTCAGTTTTTGAATCGGAGACTTGTTCTGTGTGGTGACCTCATAAATTCACAATCCCACGACGCAATGTGTTGTGTGAAAAATACAAATGCATGCAAATCTACAGCTGATGCAAAATTATTTATAAATGTGCAGTAAATGCTAAGATCAGCCTGCTAACATGCTCACAATGACAAGATAGATAGATAGATAGATAGATAGATAGATAGATAGATAGATAGATAGATAGATAGCTGACCTGTCTCCTACAAGTCGCGTTCGTATACAATTAATTTGCAACAGCAAATATATTTTGAAGGAACCGTGAATGTAGTTTTTAATACAGAAATTGTTTTAATTTTGACCTGATGACGGGGCTCACCAGAGTTCATACAATTCATCCTGAGGAGACCATGAATATCTTTACTGAATTTTAATTTAACCGATATTTGTTGAGACTTTTCACTCAGAACCACAAACGTCGACCTGCCGGTGGCTCTAGATGAAACGTCATTAGGATCCATCCTCTGGGGACCATGAATATCTGCACAGTCCGGACCAACGCCGCCATCCATAGAGCCACGAAGCTCAAAATGCCACAAGGTGCAAAGGTGTGGACAATGAACTCAGAGCGTGGAGACGGGGGACTCGCTCTGACGTGGCCGCCTGACAGCAGCCGGCAGAGCGTACGCCCCGAGCCGACACCACGAAGCAGAACTTATTCATCAGCAACGCCCGGGGGCAACCGGCAACGTTGGGAGCAGTGGGTTTGGCTCTTGCTTACAGAGCATGCTACCACCTGATTGGGCGGTGAGTTTTTACCCAGGGTGCCTCAGAGCCTCTTCAGGGGAGAGCAACAGTCAGGTCTAATAAAGGCGGACCACCTTAAAAAAAATCAGCTGCAGACTGAACTTTGCTGATAGCGAAAACGTACGGTCACAAGAGTAATACATTTGGACCCGGGCTGTTTCCTGGCAACGCCGTTTGAATGAAAACGATGCAACGCTTGGGAACAAATGTGTGTCCCTGCCAGCTTTGTTTCTGAGACTGAACGTTCCCTTTAAAACCTTCAGCTGCAGAGCGGATGGCTGACGATCGTCAAAAAAATAAAATAAAAGAAGTTCAGCACTAAATTCACTTTAAACCCTCATTAAAGCCTCCGTCTGCAGGAGAGGCACACACTGCGGGTATCATACCGCTGCACAGTGTGTGTGTGTGTGTGAGTGTGTGTGTTTCTATACATATTTGGCAGCGTTCAGTGTTTTCTGCACTAAATTGTCCTTCAGCTGATCAAAGTCGGCTCGGTGAAGTCCAGAGAAAGTGATACTGTGCATGTGAGTGTAGCAGAGTTAAAGTCCTATTTGGAACATTTTGCTCTGCGCTTGACAAAAGTCAAGTTTAATTACGTGGCCCAAAGTCACACAACTCAGACCAACGGCAGCGCTGGCCTCTGGGGCGCCAACACATCCAGCCATCAGGGAAAACCAGACGCTACCACAGCGCATCAGAAACAGATGACCGGGGCTTTGTTTGTTTTTAAAGTGACGGAGGCGCAGAGAGCATCCGCCTTAATGGAGATCAGAGGCTGGTGTCTATATGTAGCGGCGCAGGCGAGGAATCCCACTTCAAAGAGCGTAGGTGGCATCAATCACACACTGGCAGGTGGTGGAGACGCAGCGCTAACACTTCTGTTTGAAGATGAACTGTAGAATTGTTGACCTAGAAAAACATGTTAAACCGCTGCGGATGCAACCTATGCTGCGTCACTGTGGCCGAACTGCGGTTTCATCTGTGGACAGATTCACAGTGTTGACTTTTTTTTTGTCTTTTGATAAAGACGACCAAACATTTACACATTTGAAACAAACTCATGGTTTGAAGCATTTTCACGTCTGATGCCTGGTTCATGTCACATTGGTTTTACCACAGGATAGTTTCAAATTCATAAAGTGTTTACGTCAACATTCAAATCAGAATTATAACATGGACTTTATTTGCGATATGAAATACTGAGCATAATGAAAAAAAAAACTTTAAACAACAAATTAAACAAAATGATAAAATAATAACACAAAATTAAAATAAAAAGTTACCTAGCTATTTTGCCAACAAAATAAAAGCACAAGAAAGATCTTTTTCTTTCTTTCTTTCTTTTTCTTTCCATTGCAGCAATGCTTTATTTCAAGCTATTGTGAGCTTTCATTCTGAAAAGTTCTGACAGGAAGTTCCAAAGGTTGTTGCTTGCTTGACAGACCTCTGAAACAGCAGACATACGATGTGTGATAAGAAATTTAATCAAATTTAAATAAATAAAGAGCTAAATTGAAATGTATGATCAATGCACGATCCACTCTCCAATCATACAACCATCTTCCTGTCTCTCCGTTCTTTACCATCCGTCACACACGTTGATGTCAGTGTTTGCTCACAGCTGTGAGCGATTGACATTTCCCTCACTCTCCTGTTAGTTCGTTGCTTCTTGCTCAGTCTCAGTTGAGTCTGAAAGAGCCGCAATAAAAAATGCATTTCATTCAAATGATTCTGGTGGACTTCACCCATCTCAGACTGCTCTATCAACCTATTTGGCTTCACCCTCCTTCACCTGTACGGACACACACATGGTCCACAGCTCGTGAAGCAGATGTAGTGAAGCAGAAGAATGTGTTCAGACATGCATACTAACGTCTCCTGCTTTCTCTCTGGCAGCGCTGAGTCTGTGTCTGGGCAGGGATTCAAACCGACCACCCCGTGGGACCTGGCAGACTGTTCAGCTGCGGCCGCTGCCTGGCTCAACAAGCGCTGGTTCAACTCCCCGAGGCGGAGCTGCAGTCACAGCGGAGACCAGGGCAGTCCATGGAAAACAAAACTCTGCCAGATTTAGTTGTAACCGCATGATGAGAAGTGTGAGGTCACCAGTTCAACTGCGCACTCACAGCATAAATGTTGAAATGTGAAAACTAATCAAATGAAAGAGAAAACTGTAAATATAGTTTTGAATTACACTTCACATACACAATTATCTACTTTTCTTCTTGGCCTCTCTACATATTTCTTTGCGGTGCCAAAGAAAAGTACAATGGAGCGAACCCTTATTAAGATCAATAGGGTTAAACTGCAATTCATTTTCTGGGAAATCTAAACAAAACATCTCATTTTCCGGGAAGAATACAAGAAGGAACTGTTTCTGTGACCATCCATCCATCCACCCATTTTCTTCCGCTTCCCTGAGGTTGGGTTGCGATGGCAGTAAGTTAAGCAAAGGTAGTCCAGATGTCCCTCTCACCAGCAGCATTCTCCAGTTCCTCCTCGGGGATCCGGAGGCGTTCCCAGGCCACATGGGATATATAATCCCTCCAGCGGGTTCTGGGTCTACCCTGGGATCTCCTACCAGATCAATGAGCCTGGAAAACCTCCAAAAAGAAGGTGGCCAGGAGGCACCTGATCAGATGTCCACACCACCTCAACTAGCTCCTTTTCGACAGAAAGGAACAGCTGTAGCTAGCAAACAGCTAACTCTCTTTTTTACAAAATTATGTCAACAATCGTTCCCGTAACCTTTGTTTATTATTGTTTAACCAAGGCTTGTATGATGCTCCAGGAGTCTGTTAGATAACGTGATAATGCATTCAATGCCGGTTGGCTTATGAAGTGGCCTAAAGGAACTATGTGCATGTTTTGCTATTGCTACTTAGCCAACATTCGCTTCTATGTCTATCAGTTCTTTTCTTCTTCTGAAGTTAGCATGCTAACCAGCTAGCTCTGGCTCGGTCAGACTGCCTCTTCATTTTCCAATACCGAGTCACTGTAGCGTCCAGTCTGGCCTGAAGAAGTAGCTGCTCAGAGGACGTACTTTAACCTCTTTTATTGTAAGTGCAACAATGGTTGAAGGTCTTCGCAAGACTGGTAAATAATGCTAACACTGGCTGTGTAGCATTAGCAAATCTCACAAAAAACTCCTTTAATCACACATGTGGACAGAGTGGCGTTATGTTACATCTACATGTACGTCAACAACTCTCTGTTGCTGCAAACCACAGATAAAATACAGCAAAATGTCGACATGGGATGGATTTTACTTCTCAATAGCTGCGCACTGTTATAACCTCAGGTCAGCACTAAAAAGATCAGTCATACACTCCCGTACCTGACGATGAAAAAAGGGATCAAATGGTTCCTGTACGGTTGATACCGCGCTCCCAGGAAGAAGAAACAAAGATAAAAACCAGTGAATGGGGATGGAAATGTATTTAGTGAGATTTTTCCTGTAAAGGTTTCTGTTTAATTATTAAGCAGTCGGATCAAAGCATTGGTTTCCACTCTGCAGTGAAATCAGTTTCAAGCTCTGTTTTTTTTCCTCTCTATCAGACAAACTGCTGCTGAGCTGCTCTTTCATTAAACATGACAGTTTACATTTGATTTTTGTTCTGCTGCTTTGAAAGGATTTCACCCTTTATCCAGCTGGATGTTAATGTTAGAAATGGGTCAGTAAGTTTTCAGTTTTCATCAAACCCTTAATCTCGTACATGTAGAGTTTGTTCAAGCCTCCTGACAAATAGAAAATATAATTAATTTTACAGTGGAGAGACTTTCCGTTTCATAGCGACTTGATACTTCTGTCATAATGAAAAATGACGACTTCTGTAGTTTTTACAACACACTTGTCTTCATTAGTCGTTCTGTCGTCTCTCATCCTGTTTCGGCCTCATTAAAACGTAAAGCCAGGTGAGTTATATAAACAGGTGAGTTATATAAACAGGTGTCATGAAGGAGGAAATTAGCTCTAGAGACCAAAACAGTTTCTGTACCAGGCTGTAAACATGTTTATTTCTACTGTAAAATTGGACATTTTAACATGGGAGTCTATGGGGACTGACTCACTGTTGGAGCCAGACTCTAGTGGTCGTTAGAGGAACTGCAGGTTTTGTCACTTCATTTGATCATGAAAAAAGGACTGTTCTTTACAGAAGTATCTTGCATCTTTTTCGGCCCTTTGTGGTGACTACAAACCTTTTCTCTTTGGCTACATACAGCTGCAAGAACCTCTGCCAATGAAAAAGCAAAGGGGGGGGGGGGGGGGGGGGTCGGCCTGCCCCTGCACACAGCCCCTACAACAATGCACGAGTAATAATTCAAGGTGACACAGATGGACATGAAAGCTGAGTGGTGTGTGTGTGTGTGTGTGTGTGTGTGTGTGTGTGTGTGTGTGTGTGTGTGTGCGCAGTTATCAGAGCTTTGTTTCTGCCTCTGTTTGCTTTTACTCCCAGTGGTCAAAAGCCACTTAATGCAGGTAAAGTGGCAACTTGTTAAATGCAGATCAGTGTTTGTAGCAGCAGCACTGCCGGTGTCTTGCTCCAGGGAACCTTCAGGGGGAATTTTCTGCTGCGACAACAAACAGCATTAAGGGGAACCATATTACAGTGACACCGCGACGGACTACCTTTTTATTTTACAAACTACATTACATTCGCTGGCATTTTTAAGATAATGTTACTTGCGTCACACATACAATTTCAAACCAATTATGCATTGACGCACTGAATTAAAATGAGGGAAAACGACAGAGCGGGCAAACCCTGCTGTTTTCTTTCTCAGCACCTTTATTCTTCCTTCACCCCTCTCTCTCTCTCTCTCAGAACAAAGCAGATCTGTGCCTTTGATCATCCTCCTCTTCCTCTCCTCCCTTCGTCTGACCCTCACTGATAAATATTCATCCCTCTCTTCAGCAGAGGGACTGAATCTGATTTCCGCTCTGTTTGGATGGAGCTCCTCACAGCTCCTTGACATCCAACAAGAAACAAGTCTTGTTTGTCATTTGGCACAAGCACTGTTTACATCCACATATCTGTGAAACTGTAAAGACTTTCACGGTGTCTTTAGCTATGACGAGCTGAATTGGAAATGAACATTATCAACAACAAACCTCCTGCTTAATTAATCTTTGTGTGACTGGCGGTAGGTTGGGGATTCAACGGTGGCCACCAGCCAATTGTTGGTAAGTTTTGCAACTTGATTTTGGATAAAAGCCTGTGCTGCAGAATTAAAGACCAACAGTTCTGAGAAAAAGAACTCAATGGCAGCTGGACCACTTTGAGCTTGGATAAGAGACCAGTTGAATCCATGATGAGAGACATGTTGCATCTGGACCACAGCAAGATGTGGTAAGAGCTGGACCGGTGGGATCGGCCTGAGAGCTTGGCTGTGGAGTTCTGGACACTTGGGTTGGGACCACACAGGATGGAGGGTAAAAGCCTTGCTGAAGAGTTCTAGGCCACAGGCCCAGACTAGGTGAACCTAGGGCAATAAACAAGCTGTGAGGTTCCAGACCAACAGGACACAAGCTACGAACCTCACAGTATCTTGGACCAGGGATAAAAGAGACCAGTTGGATCCACACTTAGATCCATACAGAGTCCTGGGGCCAGTTGCACAAAACACCCTTAAGTTTTATCTTTCAACATTTAAGGTTTTCTCCTTATCTTACTTAACTAAAAGAATCACTCAAAGTCAGTTAAACCATTGCACAAAAGACCTTAAAAGTAAGGAAAAAAACTATCGTATTACCATATCAGTCACTGATAATGCTGATGAAAATGCAGATTAGTCTGAAGCTCCAGTTCTTGTTGTTTATTGTTCTGATTGCTGCGTTTTCATTCCTTTTTTCATTTTGTGTTATTTTTAATTGTCTGATTTAATTTTCCTTTTTCCTAATTAGAGTCCTGAAATGTTTGTCTGTAAATTGCTGTATAAAGTTTATTATTATTATTATTATTATTACAAAGTTCATTAGAAGATCTATTGTTGATAATTCATAAGGCAAAAATTAATTCAAGTTTTTTAATAGTTTTGTGCTATTTATTAACAAAACAATACATCTCATACGAGGTATTCGCAAACAACGTCGCTGATGATTTGTTTTTATGTGACCGACCAAAATATTTCAGTCACACAGAAGGGAGGAGGAGGGGAGAGGGTGAGGAAGGACGGGGGACAAAGTAAGAGATGAGACAGAAAGACAGATTTGTGTAGAGAGACAGTTTGTCAGACAGACAGTTAGTGTGTTTCAGCTCCACGACTCTGATCATTTCTCTTTATATTCTTGTTTTCCTGACAGTCCTGCCACACTCCCATTATTCAGTGTGTGTGTGTGTGTGTGTGTGTGTGTGTGTGTGCGTGTGTGTGTGTGTGTGTGTGCGTGTGCGTGTGTGTGTGTGTGAGAGACGTTTAAATTGCTATATAAAGCCAGCTGGCAAAACCAATCTGTCACATCCATAAAAGCTTTGATTTACAACAACAAAACAACACAGTTCAGTGAAGCTTTGTGTGTCTGTATGTGTGTGTGTGTGTGTGTGTGTGTGTGTGTGTGTGTGTGTGTGGATGCGTTCTGTCAATTAAAGACAAACAAAAGCAAAACGAATCAGAGCAAAACGGTTCAGCCTGAGGAGAGACAGAGAGAAACAGGGAGAGGTCTGAGGAGTCAAGGTAAAGCTTCACTCCAGGTGAGACTGAGTGTTGAAGACCTTCCATACTTGATGAATCAATACCTCTACAAGGACTCTACCCTACATGAACATATAAACAACATGAATAAATCATAGTTCATTTTAAATAAAATATGACAAAAGTGCATTGGAAGGGTGGAACGTATGTACGTATTTCTATTATTTAAAAGAGAAGGGTCGGACTAGTCTGCATTTTCGTTATTGTTGACATCTCCCATACATTCTGACGTCCCTACGCTGTGTGTGGCTTCCCTTGGCTCCCACTGAAGATGTAAATCTTTAAAACAACTCACATATATATATAATGCATTTTTAAAAAAGGGTTAATAAAATAACTAAAACAGCTGGATACTAGTTTCATTCAAACGTTATTTAAACAGGAGGAAGGAGTGCATTTGTTCGGGACTATTTTCAGCGGAGGATTAATCTACATCTGGTTCTCTAGTTAGTCTTCATGGAAGCAGTAAAATATATAAATACATCCAGTTAGTTTTAGTCAACAGCTTCCTTGAAAACATTGATTAAATTGAAATATTTAAAAATGGCTTAAAAATGTCCGAAAACAGCTGGGGGCTGTTGTAATTACAGACTATTTTCAGCAGTGGATGAATACATACTTGGTGCTCTAGTTGGTTTTCATGAAAGCAGGAAAATGTAGAAATACATCCAGTTAGTTTGTAGTAGTCCAGCCTCCTTGAAAACATTGATTAAATTTAAATATTAAAAAAAAAAAAATTGTTTAAATGTCCAAAAACAGTTGGCGGGTGGTTGTTGTCGGGGACTATTTTCAGCAGTGGATGAATACACATTTGGTGCATTAGTGGGTATTTGGGGCAGCAGGACGGTGTGTGTGGGACTGGGTGAAAACAAACTGAAGTGTGTGTGTTGATGGTGATGTAGGAACATGTCACCCAGTACACAGTGCGGCTCCCTGATGGTTTTTTTTTGGATGTTTTTTGGATCAGTGGAGCTCTGTGGCTCCGAGGGTTCAGTTTCTTCATGAGGTTTATAGACCATAACAAAAACACAGAACAGGGACTTATGATAATGTCATGGCTCATCAACAGTATACGGTATGTTACCCTTTGGATCCATTTCATACACTTTTACATAAAAATCTCCAATATCTGTGTCACATATTATTTATGTAAAAGCAAACTGGAATAAATAACATCAGAAACAACCTCAGAAATGGAAATATTTCTATGTTCTTTTGGTTTTATATTCACCAAATTACAGCAACACATAATATATACAGTCCATTATTCACAGTTCACACACACTCAAGTGGATTATAAGTGAAGTATCGCTGTGTTTGTGGTTCATTATATCTGTGTAGCAAAGGTCCCTGTGTGTGTGTGTGTGTGTGTGTGTGTGTGTGTTCGTGCTTCTATCTTTGTGAGGACCGTGTAGAATAACAGACCTTATGCAGTGAGGACACACATTCACAAATTCAAAGGGCAGTTTGTCTTTTAAGGTTCAGGTCAAAATCAGGTTTATTTTTATTTTTTATTTTTTGGGGTGGGGGGGGTTAGGCAGTTATGATGGTTAAGGTTAAGGTTAGGGTCTAGGGAATGTATTCTGCTAATGAGTGTCCTCACAAGGGGAGAAGTTCAAGTATATGTGTGTGTGTGTGTGTCTGTCATCGCCTACTGTGTGGTAGCTACAAGAGTGTGTTCAGCCTCATTAATAAGCCTCTCACACACACACACACACACGCACACAAACAAACACACACTCAGGGTGTTAGATGTTTGTTTATGGTCTGTTAATTAGCTTCGGACATGAGGCAGGAGGCAGCACAACACACACACACACACACACACACACACACACACACACACACACACACACACAGCTAAATATAACTGTATTCTTCTCACACATTACTATTGATTAAACACTCCTGTCCTTCAGTGGTGAAAGAGCAGAGGAGGCCGCAGGTAGATGTTTGTGTCCAGCTTCATAAAGAGAATATTTCCCTCAGAAGTCAGAAAAAAAAGTTTCACAAATGTTACTTTAGGTTTTAGCTTTTAAAGGGCCAGTGTGGAGGATTTAGTGGCATCTACTGGTGAAATTGCAGATTGAACACCCTTCCCCCTCCCTTTCCAAGTTTGCAGGTGAAGCTGTGGTGGCCTTCAGGTAAGTCTCCAGACCCAGTGTTTGGTGTGTCCACTCTGGGCTACTGTAAAAACATGGCGGCACCTCCCTATGTATTCTTAAGTTTCAGGTGATTTTACAATAATGAAAACATAATTATGAATATTACACTCCATTTCTACAAATCCTACACTGTGGCCCTTCTGGAGTTAAACATTTATCTAAGGTATAAAGGTTTATGTTTAATATTGTACATGGTCCCTTATAAATAAAATAATTGGAATGGTGCAACCATCACATCAGTTCTCAGCTGTAGCATCATATTGCTGCAATGTTGTGTTGACAAACGATGTACAACATCTTTTCACTCCTTAGGTTTCCACACAACTTGCTTTTCTACAACAACAAAGAGGTTTTGTTTTCAGTCCTGCTCCTGTGTTTACACGTCTGTCGGTTGGCGCAATAGGTCAAGAACTACTCATTACTTATAGGAAGTTATTATTTTCAGGAATTTGTAAAGCTCTAGCTTTTTTCTCATGAAATCAATGGATGCTTACGAACTCCAAGACACAACCTTGACCCCATTCCCATTTTGCGAAATGAATAATAAAAAAAAAAAGAACCTGCAACAATAAACAACGACAATAAAAAACAAGTTTCTAGACTCTTTAAAAACTTTTTTTTTTTTTTAAAACTTCCCAGATCAACAACATCAGAAGTGACTGTCAGGAGGAGGAAGGCCAACGCAGGGAAACAGCTGCAGATGGAAGAAATAAATCTGTGACTCCAGACTGAACTGATGGAGGAGGAAATCTGAGCGTTAACGTGAGTCAAATATAAAAATATAGAATAAAAACAGATAGAGAGAGAGAGAGAGGGTAAAGCAAAGAGGGGAAACAAAAAGTGAGACAGGTAGAGAGAGAGGGAGAAATGAGATGATTTATGGCTCCTTGTATTCTAATGAACTCTATGCAAACATGGTCTGCAGTAATAAATTATCTACTTTGAACGAAAACACTGCGGAGGAAAATATACACCCTGACAGCTTCAACACACACACAACAATGTGTGTGTGCTGCATTTCTGTTCTTGTGAGGACCAAGTGTATATTTTAAGACAGGCCTGTGTGTAGCATTTTCCAGCATTTTGTTGCACCACACATACTGCTACTCGTCCATAAGCAGCTGTGGCACATTTTGAATTAAATTTCTTATTTTCATAATAAAGCTTTTTATGTTCTTAAACTACTTGGCATCATGAACCACATTCGAATCTGCATGAAAAAAAAAAAAAAAGAGGAAATTTCTGCATTATGAAGTCGGGCTGCTCATTTTTCAGAGTAGCAGGTTTGTTAAGATGAGACAGAAGCATGAAGCATGAAAGCTGTCACTGCTAAATGCTTTTGTTACAGTGAAGAGAAAGTAAAGAGGTACAGAAATGTACCAGTGCTGGGTTCTCTCTATTGTACAGTATGAAAATATAAAGACATGACAGTTGGAAAGTGAAGTGCTGACATTGAAGGTTTGAGGCATTGTTTCCAGGACGCCTTAAAAGTCCTGTATTGTAGTTAGTGAAGTGGTCTCTGAGTTTAAACCTTCTACGTGAACACTTGACTACTTGCCTTTCACAGGAATTATTAAGTATTGTTAACTTTTCTCTTTCCCTGATACTTTAAAGACTTTCAGACCTCGCTTTCCTGGGTAAGATCTTAGAAAAAAGCAGTTTTGGAACAAGTAAATACTTTCATAACAAACAATATCTTTGAGACTTATCAGTCAGGTTTTAGCACTGGTTAAAGTGGTGAACGACATACGAATCTATAATGACTCAAATACGATTTTAGTCCGATCTCAGTGCCGCCTTTGATACCTTTAACCATGGAATACAGACTCGAAAAGGTTCACTTCCTTCGGGTGATCTCACCAGTCATAAACTAAAGTACTGCAATGTTCGATTTTAGGTCCAGTCCTTTCTAAAATTTACATGCTACCACTTGTCAGTGTAATAAGAAACAAAACATTCAGTTTCATACTTATGCAGATGACACCCAGCTATACATTTCTACTACTCTGCATTCATGTGTCAGAATAATCTGTAATATTAGTTTCCGATTTGAAAAATTCATGTAAACAACAACCCCCCCTAAGTCAGAACAACTCGGAAAGTTGGCTGAAGTTTCGGTACGCAACTTGCCAAGTTGTTGACGTCATAAACGCTGAAACACGACGAACGAAAGTAAGTGTTTGCTTGATGGTGAGAAACTTTTTATTCATGGTGCAAATTCACATATTTTAATTTAGTATTAGGTTGGAAACGGCTCTGTTGTTCAAATGCTCTGAGCAGCACATCTTCCTTGTAGCGTCCGTGTTGTTTCCACATTCGGACTTAAAAGCACTTGAACACATTGAAGTCAGAAGATCGAGTTTCAAACTCAGGGTTGATTGGTTAGTTCAAACAACATAAATGGGTCACAGAACTTCTCGCAGCTGAATCAAGACAAGACAGACCTTGTAAAACCTTGGGGGTTATGTTGCATTCTGACCTTAGTTTTAGAAAAACGAAAGCATGCGTTTACAACCTCTTGACTACTGCAAACCTCTGTTATTTGATCGATCTAAAAAAGCTGTTAGTCGCCTATAACTTGTCCAAAACTCATCAGCCTGAGTGCTGACAAAGACCGGACCAAGAGCAGACATAGCACCTATTTTAAAGGCATCGGTTGCCCGTCAGTCTTAGATTCTCTTATAGTTTTTAAATGACTGGTCCTGGCACCAGCCTCTCTCTCCCTGTGGAGTTCAGTTCCTCAGATCCTCTGACCTGAGGAGCTGAGGAACTGAACTCCACCTCTGTTGACATTTATAGAAGAAACCTCAAGACAGATCTTTTTAGCCTGGCTTTTATCCACAGTGGATAATCATCAATTATCGCCTGAGTTTAAAAACTTTTGGGTTTTATACTTTGTTAGCCACTGTGTTTGACTCAACACTGATTATAATTTGAACCTGGTCTCATACAGGTCTCAGATACTAAGAAGTGGACTTTTATTTTGGAGAGGCAGATGAGTCTCATCATCTAGATGATGATGTTACTCATCTAATCTGAATTAATTGGTAAGTCTCCAGCAGGGCTGAGTCAATACTGCTGATGTTTTACAGACTGAAAACTCTGGAGGGTTTCAGGGTTAAAGATAGAAGGGGTTTTGGTGAAGGTTAGATCAGCAGCTGTGGTCTTACCCTGGTTAAGGTTAAGATCTAAGTGAAGGGAATGGAGTATGTCCACAGGGAATCCTCACAAGTGCAGTGATAGAAATGTGTGTGTGTTGAACACCCCTGACTCTGCTGTCAGCCCGCCAGAAAACACACTGTGCTATTTCCTTATGCATATGGTTGAATTATTGTGTAGTGTGTGTGTGTGTGTGTGTGTGTGTGTGTGTGAGAGAGAGAGAGAGAGAGAGAGATCAACAGATGAATTTAAATCTGTTTTCCTGAATCTTGTACCAGTGTTTTTCTTTGTCTGTTTTAATTAACAGACAGATGATAGAAATAAACTGAAAAGATCTCCGAACAAACAACCCTAAGTGTGTGTGTGTGTGTGTGTGTTTATTTTACTGTCAGTCCTACTGCGTACACATCTAAGACAGTGGTCACATCCGGACACACACCTTTGTACTTTACCTGAACATATAACAACATATGTTCTGCGTGTCACATCAGTTAATCCACCTGTATATATCTCCTCCGTATAACCTACAAACATCTGTGACACATCTGGACTTCTACGCATAAACTATATTTGACCTACACATCACATGTGTCTCACCTGCCATAAAACACTTGACCTTACCTGGCCACAAATCAGCTAAACACACCTGCTCACGTCACTTACACACCCGATCGCACAAGTTATTGCAAATGAAATAACGAAATACGTTGATGGTCCGTTCCCTCCAGAAACACATTCTGCTAATCGCGACGCAGATGACACTGTCTTTTAAAAATAAAACTGTTATTGATCGTATTGGTCAGGGTAATCACTTTGTTAACGTTCGGGTCCATTGTCATCATGGTTATAATAATAACCACTCGGTTACGGTTTGGGAACAATCGTTGTTAAAAGAAACGTTAACTGTCAGTAGGAAACGGTCAACGAACAGCAGATCACAGTTTGATGTTTAGTTGACTCTATAAAAGGTCTACGCACTGTCCTGACAACGCCGAACAGATTTAATTCAACAGAAGAACCGTTTCAATCCAATCAATCATTCAACTGTCAGGTGGTTTTCATCCACATGAACCAGGTTCCTGCTGGACGAGTCTGATGAAGACACCTGTTGAAACGTTGCTGTTAAGAATAAACTTGCTGGTGCAGTCTCCATCTTTAACTCCTGACTTTGCTGCCGATAATTGAGTGCATTATCTCTCTGCCTATATCACCTGAACACACCTGGATATGTCACCTGTACCTCGCACACATCACTTGGACATACATGACCACATCAAACCATGTGACCTGTGTGTTCATTATTCATATACCTGGATACATCACTTGCTCATGTCTTGCAACATCACCTGTTTACATTATTACCACATATAAAGAGCTGATGATTACACATATTTGGCTTTAAGCTCGATGACATTCTCGTTGAGGATTTATCTGTGGAGGACCTGCTAATGAAAGACCCACATAAACCAGAATATATCCCTCCATAATCCTTAATATCTTATTAATGGAACAATATGTTTCAAAATAGCCACCAAAACATGCATTAGATACAGAGATATTAGGCTGAATTGTGTTGTGTGCCAGCATCAAGTGGCCGTCGACGGTACTGCATCTGTGTTCACCTCAGTGTCTGAACTGATCTGCTGTATAACTGCAATCTGTGTTTGCCTGAGCTGACGGAGGACAGCAGCCTGTCTTCTCGCATTTCAGTCCACATTTCCTCCATCTGTTCACCTGAGAGCAACAACAACACCGACACCAGCAGCAGCAGCAGCAGCAGCAGCAGCAGTGTACAGTATACGCACTCTGAACCCGTCAGCAACAGCAGCATATATCCAACAAGACATCAACATCACTTTAATTTTCTATCACCAGTCTGCTGTTGGAATTACGATGTATTATGAGTCTAATGATTCCAGACTAGCAATCTGCACGTCTGCGAGACAGTAACAGAAATCTGTCAGATTCAGTTTAACAAGTTAAAACCAGAATGAGGAGTTCAGAGTAAGAGTTTGATATTCTTGTTTAAGATTTCATTCACGTCATCATCCTGTTGCGTCTGATGGATGTCGACATAAAAATCGTGACGGCAGCTGAGGAAGCTAATCTCACAGATGGTGACAATATATTCTCGAACACACACACACACACAAATCTGTATTCCCATGCATGTGAGGACAACGATTTACAATCCCCCGAGGCGTCACGTCTTCACCTAACTTAACCTGGTCATGATTTTGATGGCAGTTAACTAGTTTCTCTATGGACGACCGCTTTCGTGCCTGGAGATGTTTAGACGTTCATGGTCCCCCAGGGGATGAATCCTAATAACTTTAGTGCTTCTTAGACTTTTCCTATAGCGCCACCAGCGCTGGTTCAGTCATTCACGTTCCCTTTCAGGCTGAACTGTAAGGTTTTCATGAAGCACCAGCAGCAGAGCAGTGTTTTCAATTATCCAGTGAATCTTTAAAAACAGACTTTCATTGTCTCCAGAGGATGAAGCCGACTGATTTTGATAATCCTTTGACTCTTTCCTTTGGTGTTACCATGAAGTTCAAGTTCGTGCCACAGCCTTAGATTGCTATGAAGTTCTGTTCAGTCATCCATGTTCCCTTCATGTTGAACCATAATCACTTTGATTGATCTGTTAACTTTTCATTAAGCGTAAAAAAAAAGATGAAAGATGAAAGAAGTTTTGTGCTAACTGGTAAAAGTTTGTATGCTAACATGATCATGAACATGGTAAATATTATACCTGCCAAACTGTCAACATTGTCATTGTTAGCATAATAGCATGTTGACATTAGCATCTACCTCAAAGTACTAGTGCGGCCGTGGGATCTTATAATCAGCAGTTCATCAAATGTGACAGTACTTCATTTAATTGCGTTCGGTTTCCTCGTCGCCTCGTTAAAACACAAAGGACGTGGATCTTGTGTCCATGTAAACATCATGTCTTGGCAACTGGCAAATTATAACTAATTATAATTAAATTTCATCAGAACTCCTTCAACCTCTGAAAGTGTGTGACAGATTGTTGATGAACACACAAGCCGACACAAACAGACTCGTGTGCAGCTAACCCAGTTCTGCAAACAGGATTCAGAACAAAAGTCTGTTTCTGTTTTCCCGTTAAACTCCTTACAACTGAACTCGCTGATTATTGAAAGCTTCAAACAACTTAGTCTCTCACTTTGTGAATGTGTGTGTGTGTGTGTGTGTGTGTGTGAGATAAATGGCTTCAGGATGAAATGAAGTGCAAAGCTGCAGACAAAACATTACTTTATCATTTCTCTTTCTTCTTCTCTCTCTAATTTAAACAAAGGCGATGAGGAAATATGCACAAAAAGACAAAAACAAGAGTCAAAACCAGATGAAAAAACACCATTACCACATTTTTATGACATGTGCAATAATATCTATGACTTAATATACTGTAGAGCATCGCACTCTAATGCTTAACATTGTTATTCAGTCTGTTTCTCGCTCCACACCAGCAGTAGCCTGAAGGTAACATTCATCCAGACTCAGCAGAGAGAAATGTGGGTCTGAGGCCACATCCTGAAGGAAATTAAATGAAAACGACACATTCTTCAGGCAGCCAAAGGCACTGCAATATTTACACTGCAGCCTTTCATTTTCATCATCAAAATGATCCCGTGTAGCACGAAGCCACTTCAGCCGGGGGTGAGCTTTTAAAGGGCCACTTCACCCGAATTACTAAAAAAAGACATATTCTCATTCACCTCTAGTGGCGTCTACCCACACAGACAGATTTAGCTTCATGCTGAAGATATCTGCCTCTACTTACATCAGGTTTATTAATGGAAACACCCCCGGTAATTATTGGTTATCTATCATCCTCACTGTGAACAGTTTTCAGGGGGAATGTGTCTTAAATAGAAAGTAGTTCCTCAATTATCCGGAGTGAGTGGGACATTAGTTTCTAAACATTTTTCAACACTGTGGAAACAAGAAATAAAACTCCACACACCTGATGACGGTGTAACAGTTCTCTTATCCTAATCACTCAATACTAATTATAGAAAATAAAAAATAAATAATCAGAAAATAAAACAGGCTATAAAATAAAATATTAAATATAAAATAAACAATCACCATAGCTCTTGTTCTCAAGATAATTGAAGAGGGAAAAAAAGATCTCCAGGCTAACAAGCGTGCTAACTGTTCGCTAACTGTCGGTTCAACAGACTCGTCTGAACCATCGACTGTCAGTTATGAGCGTTTCACACTCCGACAGAGGAGGTTAAATAAAAGCTGCTAACAGCTAAAGAAGCTAAAATAGTATTTTAGACGCTCAGGTTTCAGGTAAGTTTAACAGTGTTGTTACCTGAGCTAACTGGGACAACGTCCTCCAGATCTGTGGGAACTGACCCTGTGAACATGGAGCAGATGTTTGAAGCGGCTCAGTGTGTCGTGGTCATTGACCGGCCGTGTGCACAACATGACTGCAGAAGAAGAGTGGAGCTCCGGCACAAACAGAGCTGTAGGTTTTAAACGATGGAGTCAGGTTTGTGAATGTTTTTTACAGTGCTCTGCTCTCGTTCTGTCTTTGTTCATCTTCTTGTGTCTCTTATTCTCCTTTAACACATGTCGTCTCCGTTCTGTCTCTCCTTCACTTTGTTTCTTCACCTCTTTGTCTCTGCGTCTCCTACGCCCTCTCTCTTCTCTCTCTCTCTCTCTCCTTCTCATCTGTCTTTATTGTTTAAGCTCGCTCGCCCGCCCGCTCGCGCTGCCTCTCTCTTCCTCTGTACTGACGGAAACCTTTAAATTTTCTTCTGCTTCACCGTGTTTGTCTGCTTGTCACGTATTAAATGTCGTACTGTAAAAACAGGATCATCTCCTCTGCTGCTGTTGTTGCCCGAGGAACTGTGTGACACGCACACACACACACACACACACACACACACACACACACACACACACACACACACACACACTGAGCTCATTAGTGTTGCAGCTGAAGCTGTTGTGACTTGTGTCACGTTCTGTCTGTTTACAACCGAATCATTTGCAACTGGAAAATTCTGTTGTGTCTCTCCACCCTGGGTCACATGTCAGGTTTTTACCATTAACTTTTGTTTTTCTTGTTTAAAGTCAAAGTAACTCGCGGCCTCATGTGAAGGACCAGCAGTCGTTTCACAGCAGCAGGTTCAGCATCAGGTTTTTTTTTTTTTTAGTCTTCGCCAGACAACATAAAAAACAAATGCAGCCGGCGGTTTGTTTTCTCTAAAGCCTCGTTTCTTCCTCATAAACATGATTTAAAGCGCCGCGCTGCTGTTTCGACGCATGTTCGTGACGGGGAGCGACGTGCAAGACTCGAGAGCTCAGACCTGAACAGCTTCGCATCCACAAGTAAGATGTGAAGAACAGAAACTACAGGAGAGAACTCAGAGAGGGGAACAAACACTGTTGCTGCAGGATCCATTGAATTAGTTATTTTGATAGTAAAAGTCTTTAAAGTGCCGTCTGGATCCGCATTGAAAAACACAGTGAGACACGAGCTGCTGCAACGTGTGAAGTTCAGAAGTTCAGAGGAAAATGTTGAAAATGTTCAAAAACATCTTGTAATTGTTTTAAAACGAATCACTTGTTCTCGGCCTATGGCTCAACTGGAAACCTGCTCCGACGTTTCTGAACCCCCCCCCCCCCCATGGCCGAGCTAACGAGCTAACGAGCTAACGAGTGAAGACAGATGGAGTGAAGAGGATCATCTGAACAAAGCAGCTTCTACATCTACACAGGACACGTCTTAAACGTATCGTGCACAATCTTTCTGCACTGAAATGACTGTTACTGTTATTACATGTTGTTGAGCTGTGACCTGACATCATATCTCCTTTGAGCCTGTGTCATTCATTAAAATCCGATTTTCAATCAAGTTTTAAGCCACTTTTTTAGATCTTTTTTAACTATATGTTTCAACCAGATGAAGGATTTTAGTCGTGGGATTTCTGGATCTGAAGAAACAGAGAAACAAGCTGAGTAAATGTCATCGGCGCCTCAGAGACGTCCTGTGTCTGCCGACCTGAGCCGGAGAAACACCGTGAAACGCTTTTATTCAGGGATTTTACCAGCTCGAATCGACGGGTGTGTTTGTTGTGGGGAGGAGGAAACCTCTGGATGATTCTGCCTCCTGACCGAGCGACACAGGAGAAGCTCACGGTGATGATGGTGAAGACGACGTCACCACAGCCCGTCTCCTGCTGTGGTTTGGACTGAGCGACGCGGCGCTGCAGTAAATTACATATTGACAAAAATGGTTTTTGCCCTCAGTGGATGTTTTTATTTTTGTTTGTCAGTCCAAGACTTTGGTGCAGTGCATTGTGGATATTCAGGCTGATCCAGAGGCTGAGTACTTCGCTTATCTTACTAACTCCTGACCTTTTGTCCATCAGGATTAAATGTCACTTTCTGTGTCTGTCCACAGGAACTCACAAAGTTTTTCACGTTTGCTCATAGAAACAAAACAAATGCCCCGATTTTACTGTATTTCACATATTTTGCTGTTTTTTTGGAAAAATTTCTTCACTAAAATGAAAATGAAAAGTCGAACGGTGGATAGTGAATGTAAATAGACCTTGTGTTTTTGTCAAACTTGAACAATGAACCTTAAAAATAAGAAAAACAAAAGGTTTTTGACTGTAACATCATTTCAGCCTCTGTTGGACATGAAGCTCTGTAGCGTTCAGGAAGTGAAAGCTCCTACCTGGTGGCAGATCTCGTGGACGACCACCATGGTGAGCTCCATCTGATAGGACGAGGACGACACCTCGGCGTCCAACAGGATCTTCTGCTCCACGAAGACGCTCAGCCCCCAGTTCTCCATGGCGGCGTAGGGATGTTTGGGCACCGCCAACAAGTCTGGAAACCCACACACAACAAGACATTATGACTTTTTTATTTTTTACCACAAGCTGGATCCATTAATAAACTCCCAGTCGGCTCCATCCAGCGAGATTCCACCATTTAAATAAAAGGCGACGGAGGCTCTGACAGAATGACTGCAGAGCCCATTTTGGGTTAAAATTAAACTCATGAGTCATTTTAACAACCTGCCAAAGAATCCTTTTATCCCCAGAACATGGATGTATGAAGTTTTTTAGAGATAACTCTACATATATCCGTATGACAGACGGAGAGACGAGGGAAGATGAAAAGAAGGAGAAAGAGAAGGATTCCTTTGAGCAGAGGAAGCGAATAAGAGAGGAGGAGGAGAGAGGAGGTGAAGGAGGAGGACACCTTCAGTAGAGATTTATCAGAGAGCGGGAGAGGTAATCAAAAAGTCACAGAGTTACATCACCGGACACTGAGTCCAGAAAAAGTGGATTCATCGAAATGTCAGAGAAATGTCATCGTGACGGGCGGTGATGTGCACGTTCTGCACATCCTTCTTAGAACAAGAAAACAGTCTCGTGCAACGAGTTTATCGTCTGCAGTGAGTGTTGCTGGGAAACCAGCCACGTATTTTGATTGTCCGGTTTCGTAATCCTGTAGCGTGAGACCAAACTGAGACAGCAAACGAGTCCATGATGCGGTCCAGCCAGCGACAACACAGAAGTTCCTGTCGTTGGCTTTTCACAGAGAAAGGCTTTAATATGAGAAAAACACAGTGAAAGGAGTTATTATGAATTCTAAAACATTATTTATATCTTATGTCTTTATATCTTTTTACTGTTTTGCAAATGATTTGTCGGCCCACTTCACATCCCACTGTGTGAATTAACCCTGCACTCATAAAATAACTGTTACCGTGACGATTTTATAAAGTTATAGAAGTTGTTGTGAGCCTGGAGAAAAGAAATAATTCCTCTCTCTGGTTTTTAACAAACAAGAAGCCCAACGCTCTCGCAGCAGAGCGCTCGCTCCGTCAGATATGTGAGGGGTATTTTAAACAAGCTGTTGACCAGCTTCCATCACAGGCAGAGATTTTCAGTTCGACTGAGCTGAAAATGTCAGTCTGGAAGTTAATCAGGTCATGTCATGCTGCTACATGGCCTCTTTTTAACCAGCATGCATTTCTCTGGCAGAGTGAAGTCAGTCATGAAGACCTATCAGGTTGTCTGGCATCTGATAAGCCCCTGAAATGTATGGATCTGTTAGTCTGACTGGTCTCTCTGGATTGTATTTCCTCATCTCACCAGCGCCCGAGGCAACAGCCCCAGTGCAGCTCCCTCTGATGGGGGGGGGGTGTTTGGATGGAGTGACTGTTAAGCACAGGTTTCATTACTGTTTTGACTGATTTTTGAGAAGGTGTGCAATCAATGTTTGAAGGGAAAAAGCCTCAATC
The DNA here is from genome assembly GCF_021018895.1 of Seriola aureovittata. Classification (NCBI taxonomy): domain Eukaryota; kingdom Metazoa; phylum Chordata; class Actinopteri; order Carangiformes; family Carangidae; genus Seriola; species Seriola aureovittata. The sequence goes on along the minus strand of NC_079385.1, from coordinate 20,190,484 downwards.
AAAAGCTAAAGGTTAAAGAAGACTCTAGGTACATTTTTTTATATTTATTTATTTATATTTTTTTATTTTGATCAATATCAGTAATTCATAAATGAATCCTGTATGAAATGTTGCTCACACTGACACGTCCACTGTCTCCGACTCTGCAACTCCAACAAGCTTTTTTAGCTTCTTTTAGCTCCTAGTTTTGGTTCGGCAGCACATTTCCTGTCTGGTTCAGTCTCAATGTTTCCACCGATCACGACCTGAAGAAGCCGAGCGGCAAACAGCGGACTGATGCAGACCGAGAGCCGCTCAAGAGACGGATACTTCCCCTCAGGAAGTGGTGGAGACCAAAAACAGAGTTAAACGTAGATAAAGGGTTAATGCAGAAACGGAGCTGTTGGACGTGAAAAGTGAAAATAAAAATAAAACTAGCAGGAAATGGGTTTCTTATCAGAGAAGACACCTGATTGAAGAGGAGGAGAAAGAGAGGAGGTGAAGAGATGGAAATAAGCTTTCAGGTAATAACAGAAAACCTGGAGTTAGAAGAAATGTTTCCTTCCACTCCTCATTTAAATTCAAAGTCATTAACTTTGGCATTTCAGCTGCAGCGACCCTCTAAGTGTAACAGGATCAATATATTCAATGAGATCCAGGATGAAGAAAACCAGTTAGACTCAGTCAAGGTTTTCTTTCCTTTGTCAAGTTTCTATTGTCGCAGGTTTGATGTTTTCAGAGTATAAATCATAAAGAGATGAGAAGAAAAAAGCAGGAGTGAAAGGAAATAAACAGAAAGAAGAGAAGAAATGAAGCTCTAACATCAGATATCTCTAAAACTGGGTTTCCATGAAATTTACTGAACACAGTCGCAGTCGCAGCAGACAAACCTTTTTGTTTTTATCGACACCGTGACCTTTCCTTTTGCCCTGAACTCGTCTTTTTATCTCTTTGAATCATAAATCATGAAAACCTTTGCGCTCAGGGCCATAAAAGTTAAAAAAAAAAAAAAAAAAAAAACAAGTGACATTTCACAGTTTTTAATAAAACAAAGTGCACAATCCATTTTTCCTCTTTACAAAAAGCTCCAGGCAGAACTTTCCGGCTCGGTGTTTACACTTTGATTTAGTTTCTCCACATGGACCCGTGTCAGTCGCAGACTGTCAGACTCTGTCAGACTCACGGATGACATCACTGCGCCCTGACAGCTGTCAGTCATCTGAGGGTTAGCGCCGCTGCTCTCGCTAGGTGGTAGTACAGTGTGTATACTGCACACACACAGACTTTTATCAACCCTGTTGTTGGACTGGACTGCAGCAGTGCTGAGACAATATACTTAAATATATACTTACCTATATATACAACTTTTGACTGGCACTATATATATATATATATATATATCTCAGAACTCTCTTCCATCTTGCAGCAAAAAGTTTTCTACCACATAAACCCATCCGTCCTCTGCAGCAGGTCTGGTTTTGATGATCCAGATTCGTCACTGCACCGGTGGCGCCTTACGGTCATAAACAAACTGAGTCCCCTTCACACTGGGAGCTTCTGTCTGAGCCTCCTGAGGATCAGATTAACCTTCAGACAGTCCTCTAGCACCACGAGCCATCCGGTCAGACGACTGACGGACCCTGAGGATCGGATCGAACACAATAACTCGAAACTCAGTAGTGCTGCTGCTCCCGGAGATGTTTGCACACAGACTCTTGACTCTCTATTTCTCAGAGATTTCGACTTTTCCCTTTGGACACTGGACTTCAAAGTTCAAGCCGCAGCGTACGGATCAAACCACAACCCTGACGCCACCAAACAATCCTCTGATTCCCCGAGTTACAACATTCCTCAAAGACCCGAGACCTTCTTTCTTCTGGTCTTCAAGGTCTAACAAGTGGCTGGAAACTTCTGAACGGTCCTGTTAACGAAGTGTGTTGGATGAATTTTGAAGTCCAACCAAAGTGAAGACCACTGCCACGAATCTTGTTGTGGGGACATTTAAATCCAAGCCTCTTGTTCAGTTTTGTTTGATTGCAAATTAAATATCTTTTGGGTTCTGGACTGTTGGTCGGACTAAACAGGTATTCACCTGCCTCTCTGTTCTGTGATCCGTTTACTGCTGCTACTGTCGTTGGCCAGGAAAAATCCAGTCGAATGGATTTTCATTCAGTTATTCGCCGGCGTGCCAACTCAGACCGTGTCCCTTGTCCAGAGTTTATCGAGATAATGGGGAAGAGCTTCGGTTGCCAGCTGGCTCTCACAGGTAGAGCTGCACCAGTCAGACTTAACCCTCCTTCTACAGAGGTGCCCCCGCTCTCACAGCAGAACTGGGGCGACTCAGAAAAGAAATGAAAGCAGAGACAAATACAACTCGTTTGATCGTGCTCCAAAAACACTGCTGAGATAGATGGATAGATGGATAGATAGATAGATAGATAGATAGATAGATAGATAGATAGATAGATAGTTTGTATTGGCCTGGAGACATCACAGCTGCTGCAGATTCTCTCACACACTCAGAAACTGTTTCTCAGTTTTGTCCCAGTTTTCTAGCAGCTGATGAAGTACGACAAACAAACAAAGAAAAGACAAAGTCTCACACACACACATGCACACACGAACACGCACGCACACACACACATGCACACACACACACACGCACACACACACAGTAAAGGCTGACAAAGACGGTTCTTATTGTGTGTGTGCAGTTGTTCCTCATTTGTTCTAATTAGTTTCTTCTGTCTGTTCATTCTTAAAGAGAGAGAGAGAGAGAGAGAATACTTGATCTCCCTCGCTCGCCCAGTGATTTATGGCTCATGTAAAAAAGTATTAAACAAACTAATCGCAGATCAATGAAAACCCATCAGCTTCTGCCGAGTCTGCACCAGAACGTAAGAACAGACTTCAGCTTCACGACCGTGCGGCTAAATTTAATTTAGAATACGAGCTTTTCCACGTCCCTCACACATCGCCATCCCTCTTCTCCTCGTGGAGGTGGAGCCTTTGTGATCACAGGAGACGAACCGGGCGACCCCGCCCCCACAGCTGATCTGAATCTGACGCACTGACGGCGAGTGAAGTGAACTGTGTGTGAAATGTGTGTGTTACTGCGCATAAAAAAAGTCCGAAATGTCACAAGGTGAAATAAACAGAGGGAATGTGTGTTTTTTATTTTTCAGTGTCAAGAAAAAATGAATTAAACATGATCAAGTCTGACAAACATCATTTAAATAACACAAACAGCAGCGACGTGAATAAATACATTTTCTGCTGTTATTTTTACATTTAGCGCCGAGGCTGCGCCGAAACATGTCGACACAGATCTGGGGTCAGTGAGCGAGAAGCTGGAAAATGACTGATGTTTTTTGAACAGACGTGGTGTGAAACGGCCTCAGCGACCCCCCCCCCCCCCCCCCGCTCAGGTTTCATCCATCACATCATATTTTCAGTGTGGAGCTGCTCACACGGTTCAGACCTGATCCATCATCCAGCCAGACGCTGTCAGGCTGACAGCACCAACTCTGTCTGTGTCAGTGTCTGAGTCATCAACCAGTGTAGAGGTTTATAGAGTCTGTTAGTGGGTCAGAGACAACGTGTCCTCTGCAGCAACAAGTCGCCAACAGCCTCAACACACACACACACACACACACACACACACACACACGCACACACACAACTCTCTCCCTCTGTACAGAGTCTTTCAAACTGTAGATGGTGACTGTGATCCCTCCCTCCATCCATCAGTAGGCTAGCAGGATATTCCAGACGTCCCTCTCCTTAGCAATGTTGTTCCAGCTGCTTCTGGGGGGTCCTGAGGCGCTCCCCGGCCCGATAGATGGGATATGTAATCCCTGCAGCAAGTTGTGGGCGCACCCCGAGGTCTCCACCTAGTTATGCGAGCCCGGAAACCCTCTAAAGGAAGGCGCAGAGGAAGCGTCCTAATCAGACGCCTGAACTACCTCGACTAATTTTAGGTCGCTTGTATCTGCGATCTCATTCTTTCGGTAACTACCCAGAACTCACGATCGTAGGTCATGACACCTGTTTATATAACTCACCTGTTTACATTTTATTAAGGACTACAGTTATGGAGGATTGAGGGCGTGGCCTCTTTGAGTGACAGGTGGGTGAGCGTATGCTTGACACAAACCATCATGCACCAAAGTCTCCACTCACGCCCCTCCTCTCATTAATTGGATTAATTGGGAGTTAGGGGGCGGAGTTAGGTGTTGCCAAGATGGCAACCGCAGAGATATTGGTCAATATGTGTTTATCAGTCGTGTTGTATGATTGAACAAGATATGTTGTTATAATATAATATTATGTAAATGTCATAATAACAAATATAATCTTGTAACATGAACAGATGGCATTAATACATATATATATAACTGAACAGACTGATTCCACCGAAACAACATTAAAATGCTGGTATGGTAGAAAAATGACGATTTACTTTGAATGAGCAGCTCCAGCCGTCTGATTGGTTCAAACTCATTTTAAAGAGTACATACGCCGGGGTTGACCTATCACAGCCCAGAGGAGGCGGAGCATGACAGACATGGAGAGAGAGAGAGAGAGACAGAGAGAGAGAGAGGGTACAACTGGCAGCTTTTAAAACATATAAGTTACCATGGAAACAGAATTCCGAAGCCGTGACACACCACATCCGCAGGCAGCGTCCAATCACGTTCCAGCGTCTTGCTCCTATAGGCCGGACGTGATTGGCTGACAGCTCATTATCCACACCACTGACGCTCAGACAGCAGAACTGATTGGCCGGCTGAGGGGGAAAATGTGAACGCAATTGGTTTAACTTAAGGGGGAAATGCAAATGAGGGGCTGTTTGGTTTAAGGTGGAATATGCAAAAGGAGACATTACACTCAACAGACATTTAAATTAAAATTAAATGAATCGTTTCACTTTTACCGCAGAATGAGCCCTTCAGGAGGTTCATGTGTCCCCGCGCGCACACACACACACACACACACACACACACACACACACACACACACACACACACACACAGGAAATATCACCCTATAATGAGATACACTTCACACTCTGTGTTGTCACTCTGCTTGGTGAGGTGTTTTTACCTGCGTTGGGTCTCTGCCTGAAGCCTCTTTTATTGCTCATTTTCCCCTTTTTCTTTTTGTCAGAGACAGAAAATAGAAAATAGCTGCGTGCATTTGCTCGTTTGGCCTCTGCAGCTAAACGATGCGCCGCCGAGTCCGGGTGCAAAAAGCACTACAGAGCTGTTCTCCTGATCCAAATATTAAACAGCACCGATTTTAGATACAAAGATCAGCCCGGGTCGCAGGGACATGGAGTACTACTCAGCCTGCTGTTCGCTGCCTAATGGCTCTAGAGGAGCTTCAGCGGAGAGAATAACCACGCAGGTATCTCAGCTTCGGCTACAAACGTTAGCAGGACGTCTGCATCACAGACCGAGGCTGTGAGACACGTATCAGGAACTAAAAGTCAGTCAGTTCTGACCGCTGTATTCTGAATCTGCCTCCATTGTTGTTGTTGTTGTTGTTTTTTAAATGCAACAATAAAACACTGCAGGAGTCATCTGAGTCAACATCTGACATTAACCAAATGGGCAATTACCAAGCAAAAAAAAAAAAGAAAATCCATAAATCCAGAGACAGGGAACTGCACACACACACAGACACCTATCTTAGCACTAATTGGCTCCATTGTGCAACATAACACCACAATAATAACCTGACACAGTGTGCAGGGGAGGCGTTTGTGTACGTGTGTGTCATATTTTTCCATAGCCTCTATGAATCGGCTGAATCATGATGAACATGCTGCTGCTGCTGGATGGTGGCTGTAATTGCTTCCATATCAGAACGACAGACTGACTGGGCCCATAAGTGGCTGCTGTGCTGGCTGATTTGATGTGTGTGTGTGTGTGTGTGTGTGTGTGTGTGTGTATGTCAGCAGTTACCAGACTAATTTAGCTGATAATGAATGAGTGTGGACAGAGTTCAGGTTGGATCTCAGTTTGCCAGAGACCAAGAAACAACAAATGCTGATGTGTAGGAAAGGAAAACGGTGGCGGTTGAGACAAACAGCTACGAATATTAGACCAGTGGTTCCCGACCGGTGGGCCGGGCGAAGGTACAACAGGAAGTGAAATCATTATGGTACAGAACAGTCTGGAGAAAACTGGAGAATCAAAATGAATACCTGGTTAGCAACAGGAAGAATTAAATGGAAAGCGTTAACTCTTAAATAAAACGCTCTGAGGATGTGTAACGAGGCCGCCAACATTTTAGAGATTTTCAAATAGGCAATAAGTTGGAAAAGCTGATGTAGAGATTTCACCAAAGGTTTTTGGAGGGAACATCCCTGCTGCTTTTTCTAGAGACTGCTCAGTACCTGTTGGGGGAGGGGGTCAGAGTTCACCAGGTGTTACGTCAGGTTTACGCTTCTACACCATTTCATTCAAATATTGGAAAAGTCAGTTCGTCTTGCTTCAGGTCACGTGGACGTTTTGGAATATTCTTTCCCCTCAACTCAAGGTTCTGTTCTGACGACACTGAAAGTCGAACTGAAACTGATCGACTGGCTGATTGACAGAAAATTAACTGGTAAGAGACGCAGGAGTGCAACTGGACAACTGAGGTGGAGGATTGAAGCTGCTGGTTGACGTCCATCATTTGTTGTCAATGTGTCGTCTAGTGTATTTACTAAGTCATAAGGTTCATGTTCAAAGACTCAATAACCTGGGGGGCTCACCTGGGGGGCTCACCTGGTAGGGCGCGTAGTCGCCAAGGGTTTGAATCCGACCCACGACCCTTTGCTGCGTCAACCCCTCTCTCTTTCCCCAACCTTCCTGTCTCTCTTTAACTTCCTCTATCGCAATAAAGGCAAAACAGGCCGTAAAGATCCGTCCGAGATGGTGGAAACAATCTTCATCTGACGTCTGGTTTGTTGGTTTTAGTTGTTTTTCAACCAAAAGTGACAAAGATTCACTTGTTCAAGCTTCTTCAATGTGGACGTGATTGTTTTTGTGAGTCCTGGATGGCGGGGGAAGCACCGGCCCCTCAGTGATGTGTTGTATTAGTCGTTACCATCAGGACAGAGGTACAGGATCCCTGATCCTTTACACCTTCTGTATGATACGAGGGGTGTGTCACCTGCATTAGTTGATGGTGATGTTGCTGTGGAGCTCTCTCTTGTTAAAGGTCTTTAATTGTCTTGTCTTGTCTGTTGTTGCTCGTTGTCACAGACACAGAAATAAGAAACAAAACGAACGAACCTTTCGTTGTTTTCTACGATTAGTTTTTTTTTTTTTATCAAGGACTTTCCACTTTTCCTTGAACATTTTTGTACCTCAGCTCACTGTCACGTTTCTCTCTCTTCCTTCACTCAGTGTTTCATATTTTGGGGCAGGACCCAAGGGTCCGTCTTCTCCCTCCGTCCCCACTTCACACATCCCAGATAACGCCACGCATCCACGTAATGCTCCTATTTTCGGTATCATTCACGTACGTCTCTGTTTCCTTACTTCCTCCCTTCCTCTCTCTCTCGCTCTCGCTCTCTCTCTCCATCTCCCTCGCTACGGTCGAGCTCCACTTGTCCACCAATTATCTTTAGCTCGTTCAGATAAGAGCTGCTCCATATTCAGCAGACACAAGAAGAGAGAACAGAGGAGACACTCTGAATGTTAAAACGCCTTCACAGCCACCAGACAACCTGCAGCCACGGAGAGAGAGAGACCGACCCGCAGCACACAAATAACAAACAGCTACAGCCAGTGCTGCTGGAGGCTGATGTTCATTACAGCCCATAATGTGAAAGTGCTGCAGAGAATAAATAACACACTGACGATTGATCTATTATTAGAAGTGGAGCTTAAAATGTGAAGTTCGTCCTGTGGTTGGCATTTAAGCAAATATCATTAAAATCTACAGTGGTCAACATCTGGGAGCAGAAATGAGCTCTGAAGACTTCATGAAAACCTCCCCGTTGGATTTATACGGTCAAAAGTATGTGGACACCTGAGGAGTCAATGCTCGACTCACAAACTTTCCCTAAACACGACCAATCAGCATCTGTCATGTGCAGATACTGAAGGAAGAGTTATTGTATTGTAGAAAGACAGAGTGGTGTTTCCTGGATCTGCCCCTTTAAATGGATCCACACCAAAATGTAATGTGTTTGTCACTGGCCTGTTCCTCTTCCCTTCCACCAAGTTTGATGCAAATTGGTTCGGGTATTTTTTTTTTTGTGTAATCCTGGTGACAAACAAGAAAAACATTCACGGGTGAAAAACACTGACAGTCGACGATTTCGTTTCTGTGACTGACAAAACTATTAACCAGCACATTGTGTCTGAATTAACTCCTGTTTATGTTACATATCCTGTACTTGAGTATTCTGTTCATGCACACACACAGACTGATGCAAACTGAAGTGATGGTGAAGATGTTGAGCTGTCAGTCCTGATACAAACTCAAAGTCTCTCTCTGTCGACTCTGTACGAGTGGAAAATCTATGTGTGTGTGTGTGTGTGTGTGTGTGAGTGAGTGTGTGTGAGTGTGTGTGAGTGTGTGTGAGTGTGTGTGGATGTGTAGAGGAGACTCAGAGGACAGTGACCATCAGATCGCCCCGAGCCGGCTGATTGGTTTGGCTTGATGCCAGCCCGGCCAATCAGAGGCCTTGATTTCCCCGCAGCGATAAATGCTGAAAAACATTTTACAGCTGAGCAGAGACGACCTTTAAACTAAAGTATCATAACACACCTGGACATTCACAGTTTAATATTATAAATGGCCTGATTAGTCTCATTAGCTGCCTGGTCTGGTGAAAAAGTTTATTTCGGACGTTGTGTTGATGCTCGTGACGCTGCAGCGACTCTTTTTGTTCCCGTTCTCAATATTAAAACACTTGACTTAAAGGTTTCGAGTGTACTCCGTTTCCCAAGGTGCAAACTTAACCTTCTGACTCGAGTGATGAGGTGAATAAGAGAGTTTTTACACCCGCGTATCTCTGTCTTTATAAACTGTTTACTTCCACACAGATAAACAAGGGGTCAAGGGAACTGCTCACTGACTGTTGTTTAGATGTGGAACAGAATGAATAAAGAATTTTTCTTTTCTTTCTGCATCAATATTCTGTGAAGAATCTTTGCTCTTACCATTAGAAATAAGAACAAAATGGTAAGACGTGGTTTCGGCTTGTAGAGGTGGAGATGTCAAAAACACTGAGGACATGTTGAAACTGTGTGATGAAGATACTACGGAGGCCCTGAAGGGGCGGGGCTAAATACACCTGAAACCTCGTCAGTACAGAGAGAGAGTTAGCATTAGCACAACCGCTAACACTGTGTCAGCCACTGCCAGTTACAAGCTAACAAACAACGTCAACAAATAAAAGATGCTAACTACGCTAACCGCTCTGATCCGTCTGATCTGATCTGAGTCTCTCTGATGTTTCCTCCTCTAACCGTCCTGAAACTCTCTGCTCTCTCACCTGTCCACCTGGAGCCGGCAGGTGGTGGGCGGGGCATAGGGCCCGATCCAGATGTATCAATGAGGAAGTAAGAGGAGATAGGCTTCCAGCTTTTGTCTGTAGAGGAGCTTTAAACTGTTTCTTGCCTTTCATTGTGTTTCACTCTTTAAATGGTGGTTAAATAATAAAATATCGCTTGCGACAGTCTGAGACAGGAAGTGAAGTAAGGACACCCACGGCAGCAGTTTGAGCTAACAGTTATCTCGGATCCTGTTCGTGGGCTCAGAGCTGATGACTCAACTGAGGAGCTGATGTTGCTCGACACCCATTATCACTGGTGGACAGCTGTCATACAATTTGCCGCTCTCACTTAACAGTACAATTAACAACTCTATTATTTTCTCCCTGTGCGGTTGCCATGGTCACCTCGAGGGGGGGGGGGGGTGTTGTGAAACGGTTCAGCTCAGGTGGCGGCGGCGGCGGTGATGGCGGCTACTCTTCTTCAGTCGTCACGTTGACATTAGAAAGAGCAGAGGCGGTGGCGGCGGCGGCGGTAAACACTCGCCGCTTGAACGGCGCTCTGCAGTCACATCAGATCTGCCTCTGACAGTGACGAGTCGTAGAACAATGAGGATGATAGAGACGGATGATAACATCTCTGTCTCTCTCAGCAGAGTGAATCTCATTAACCAGCAGATGGGGTATTTATATAACGTCTTTATTCTGCCTCTTCGTTCTGTTTTCACTCGTATTTCTCCGTCTGTATTGTTTATCTGCACATTTTCTTCTCTCCTTTTCTTTCTTTTTTTTTCTCCGTCTGTTCGTTTCTCTTTACATTTTGTCACACAAATCAGTCTTTCGCTCACGCCATCTGTTTCTCTACACTTCCTCCGTCACGCTCTCTGCTTCACCAACTGCTTGTGTTCGGCCCGACCCGGCATCGGCCTTGCCGTGTGTTTCATCCTCGCGTTGACCCGGTGTCAACTCTGGACTGTGGTGGACTGAGCGCGCTCCAGATCTGGAGTGTCTGTGACCCCCCCCCCCCCCCCCCCGTGTTATCGCAGCAGATTGCAGGGGGCGGTGCCACAGGCAGCTCGCAGCCGACATGGCGAAGCTTTCAGGCTCCAACTCTGATTATACATCCACAGAATTCTGGCTCAGGACTGTGAGAAATTATAATGTTGCATAATTTATACTGACGTTGCCCTTTAACAGGTTGTGATGAATTTTGAAGCTGCTCTGGTGAGTTCCAATAAGTTGGGGAGCTCGGCCGTAATCGTGCCGTAATTGCACCAACACAGCACATGAAGGGGAAAGAGGGTGACAACCTGTCAGTGTGTCTGTGCTACAGTGAAATGGGTCTTTACAGAGGGGGGGGGGGGGGGGTTGATAACATCTGCTGCGGAGCCAGCTGAGCGCTCATCTCTGATTGGTCCCAGATTCACTCAGCATCAGGACCTGGAGTCCAAACAGAGTCATAAAGACCCGTCCTCCAAGGCCAGAACCAGGAGTCCTGCAGCAGATGGGCTGAAGCCAGCGGCACAAAACACCTTCAGCTTTCTACTGACGCTTAAGGTTTAAATTCTCCTCAGCTGAGGGAGTTACTTAAGGGTGGTGCACAGACTCACTTAAAGGGTCTCCTTGGTTAAGGAAAAAAACGTAAGTAATTTAAAGCAGAGGATTCGAAAAGAAATAAATTCTGCTGTTTCCATGGAGACCGTTTGTTCGCTGGTATTAGCTTGTACCTGGCAACATTAAAGGAACGCTCCGCTGTCTCATGCTTCACTGGAACTTCACGGAAACCTCGAGGAGGAGACTTAAGGGTGTTTTTATTTCAAGGAAACCTTAACTAAGGCTTTTAGCAAAATCGTAATTTAAGGTGTTTTGTGCAACTGGCCACTGATCTCAATAATCGTGGCGTCAGTCTGGGATCACATGCGAGACGACACAGCCGGAAACCTCGAAAACCTTGAAAATGTTTCATTCGTCTTTTATCGAGTCGATTTTGAACTTTTGCTTTTACTTTGTTAAATTTTGCCAAAACTAACTTGAATGTCCCGTCAACTGTTGGGTTTTTAAACTACAGGTTAAATTTCATATCTGTACATCAAGGTCAAGCTCAAGCATCAAGGTCGAGCTCAGTAAGTTTCACATTGACTCCGACGACAGTGTGGAGGAAGAGTCGTTTCAGGAGCCGCTCGTCCTGAAGTGGATCTCCAACAGACCGCCAGAGATAAGGAGAGACACAACACCACCACACACCTCCACACACCTCCACCCACCTCCAACCACCAGCAGCACCGTGCATCTCCAGAGAGGACACCTGAGGAGGACCGCCGTCCTCGAGTGATTGCTGATGAAACCAAAGTGACTGATGAGACGAAACACTTGAGTCACACTTGAACGACTCTTCCCTTCTAGACAGCGTCTGTATTTCCACTGAGCCGCTGAAGCTCCGCTCTGATCCGAGGGGAAAATAAAGGATCATGTCTGACTCAACCTGTAGTTTAGGTGAGGAGATACAGGACAATAACAGGTGGTAAATCTAGAATAAAGGGTCTAAAGACAGAGTGTCTGAAATAACACAGACTGTGAAGTCGCTAAGACAATAAACGGACTGGAAGTGTTGGTCACACTGAGACTTTCTGCCATTTAAATCTATCACTAACTAAATGTTTGAAGATGAAGAGCTTCCACTGAACTGAAGTGGTGATCTACTCTTTAAAGCAGAGGCTCAAACCTTCTCAGCTGGTGACCTCGTGACTCATCTCGTGATTAACTAATGTCTCCTGTTAAAGGTCGTGTCTATAAATACTGAACAATTCAAAGAATCATTTTCTGACCTCACAGTCTCTTAAGATCATGTGACCCTTTGTGTGGGCGGGTCCCGGTCAACTGCTGCTCATATATCAACGATGTGTTCTTGCTGCTTTTACAACTGTAAGCACAGTTCAGGTGTGTGATGTGTGTTGAAGGGAAACACCTGAGGTTTTTTAAAGGTCGGTGTTTGGTCTGTTCTGAGGAACCAAACCATGTGAAAGGAACAACAGACGATGATGACGAATGAAAATGCTTCAAAAACGTTGTACGGTCGATTCATCTCGATCATCAGTATAGATAAATAATTATTACAGTTATTATTAGCTCGTTAGAAGACACGTAGAAATACACAAAATAAACACAGTTTCCGTTCATGGAAAACTAAACTAAAGCCTTCAGGCTTCAGCACTGGGCAGATCCCCCGAGGTGAATATTTAGCTGCTTTACATAGCAAGTGGTGGTTACCATAGTTTCTAATATTTATCACCGTGGCTGCGGAGACACAATAATATATAAAAAAATATATAATAACACACATTTTCTCACCTGTGGATTTTCATTCAGTGAGAAACAAACATATGTGTTTCACTTAAATTCACAACAGGTATGAAGAGGTAGGAAAGGTGTTAAGGTGCTTCCAAAGACGCACTGCCTCAGACAGACAGACAGACAGGCAGACAGGCAGACAGACAGGCAGACAGGTGGAGGTGTAGACAGAGACAAGCAGTAGAATAATAAAATAATTTATGGCTCCTTATATTCTAATGAAGTCTATGCAAACAGCCCCTGTAGTAATAAATTATCCACTTCAAACAAAAACACTGCAGAGAGACAGAAAGAGCTAATACAGAAGATTAATTAGCCTGGTTCATAGGATTACACACACACACACACACACACACACACACACACACACACACACACACAGACACACACACACACACACACACACACACACACACACACACAGGGAGAGGAAAAGTTAATCTAGTAATTAAACTTTTCTTTTTTTTTTTAAATGTAATTTGACTTTGTTACGTTTTTGATTTAACTCTGTCGGTTCTGCTGAGAAACGAAACGTTCATCACACGCTTCATTTCATGTGCGGTGAACGTGGACGGCTGGTCTGGGTTCAGGATCAGGATCTCAGGCTCCTCATTCTCCAGAACTTTTTCTCCACTGAGCTCGTTTTACTTTTGTTCTGATATTTTGAGTGGAGGTGAGATCTGTGTGGAGCCTTAAAATATCTCCTGTCAATAATTCACAAACGGAGATAATACCTGCTGTAGGCTGTGTGTTTATGTGCGACTCTGGTGGGGTGTTTTCTTTGATCCGCTCGCTGCGATGATGACAGGGGTGTACGGCTGCATGTAGATGTGGCGGTGCACAAACTGCAACTCACTAAACAATATCCACAATAGTAAATTATCAAATGTGTCAGTGTCATGAGTTAAACTTGCTAATGAGTCACGTAATTCAAAAGCTGCTGTTTTAATCCAGAGAGGAGCGAAGACAGAAAGAGACGTCGTCACATTCATTGTAAAGTCTTATTTCTCTATTAAATCCCTAATGCAGAACTCCCAGTGAAAATCTGCTGCTGTTGTTCCAAGGTTGCATTATGAAAACGTGATCGGTTTAATTGTTATTTTAAAAATAAAATAAAACAAAATGATATAAATTATAAAAAAATAATAATTCAGAATTTAAATTATAAATCTGCTGTTTTGCAGTTGATGCCAAGGCTGGACTACGAAAAGATGTTTGGTTTAATACACTCGTAATGTTAAATAATATATTATCTTGTTAAATTAGGTGTTTAATTGTTATTTTCAAATTAAAATCGGTTGTTTTAACCCTGAGTGCAGCCAAGTCGAGGTTGGACTATGAAAAGATGTCATCATTACTTTGCAGTTATAAGATTAACTAGGATTTAATAAACTTCAGTAGAATATTTTGTTGTTGATTTAAATGTGTGACCATATGTTTTGTTTTCTAATCACATACCCAGTGTTGACCTGCGAGCTGTTTAAACTTTAAGTGCAGCCAACATCCAGGTTGGACGATGAAAAGATGTCATCACTGCTGCGGTACAATGAGATGAGATTAGCTGTGATTTAATCCACTTGTGAAGTTAATCCTCCTTTGTCCAGGCAGCCTTCAGGCTAATGATCAGGCTCATTACGAGGATGCCGTTGTTCATCTGAAGTGCTGTCCGGCGGTGTCCACGTAGCTTCAGGCTGAACCAGTTCTGTCTTTAATAACATGAATCTGAGCTTGTTAACCGAGGTTAACCGCCAAAGCTTCGAGACAAAGGAAACACCAAATACTTTTCATTATTATTAGAATAAGTATTTAAAGAAATCAGCAAAGCGATTCATCTCGTCCTTATTGACAGAAAACAAATGACATCTGTAAGATTTTCAGCACCGGACAGCTCCACTGATTTATATCTTTATTTATTTATATCTTTATATTTATATATATGATAAGTGCTGGTTACCATGGTTAAAAACAAACATGATGATGACAACAACAACGACGATGATGTAATTAATATGTCTTTTTATTTGTGTAATTATATTTGTATTTGTGTTTTGTGACTCGTAATGTTTTTGGTTTTAAGCTAAAGTCTGGCAAGTTTACCTGGTGTATGTTGAACTGATGTTCACTAACATGCATCGTCCCCATCAAGTAAACAAACAAATAAATAAACAAAATAAATACATAAGTAAACCCATCTTTACCATGTTTTATGCGATATCTCTCCGTAACGTTTTGACAGAACTTCTTCAATTTGGTACAAATGTTCACCGGGACTCAAAGGCGAATGGAATAGAATTTGGTGGTCAAAGGTCAGAGGTCAAAGGTCAAGGCCGTGGTGACCTCACAAAACACATTAACTGGGGAAAGCTACTGATCGGAAATCAGAAGCTCCATCCTTTGTCTGTTCTGGCTCCTTTGTGCCAGAAATCGAGTCTCAATTCTTCCCTGGAATTTCTTGCCCAGTGACAGAAAGAATTTCATAGTGAACGGGAGGTTTAGAGGGAACCAATACAAATGCCAATGGTGTCATTATTCTAAAGCCAT
Organism: Seriola aureovittata; assembly: GCF_021018895.1. Classification (NCBI taxonomy): domain Eukaryota; kingdom Metazoa; phylum Chordata; class Actinopteri; order Carangiformes; family Carangidae; genus Seriola; species Seriola aureovittata. The sequence continues at coordinate 20,175,117 of NC_079385.1, read as the reverse complement.
TACATTGTGCAATCAACATTTACAAAGTTAAACCTGTGTTAAAGTCACTTCCTTCAGACACAGAACAATGAATTTGTCCCATGAGGACGAGTCCGTGGAGATCTGATTACAACTCACAGGGGAGGATGTGTGTGTGTTTCTGAGCAGATATTAAAGCAGAGTAAAGGAAACAGAAAGAGAGGGAACAGATGGCTCCACGCTGAGCTGTGACGAACAGTAAAATCCCTGTTGTCAGAGGGTAAATCATCAACGGTTGGTTGGAATTCGAACCGACAACTTTCTGATCAAACACCTGGAGATGACAGTCCTGTCTTTGTCTCTGTCGTCCTCCTCATATCACTGGCTTTTAATACTCTGATTTATTCTCCGTCTCTCTCTGCGCTTCTTTTTCCTGAATCAGAACACGTTTCCAGGACACGCTAAGGCCACGCCGTCGCCACGGAAACTACCACAGCTCTGACACGTCCTAATTCGGTCGTCGACACGTGTCCTAATTTGTCCATTTAGCCGTGGACGGGGACGGGGGGTGTTAATGACCAACCACACGCTGACACATCATCAACCAGGAAGAGTCTGAGTGATGGGTTTTATCAGCCCGTGGTGACATTTGAGCCACTGACACACTAACACACATGCACGCGGCGCTCTGAGAGATAAAGGGTTAGATTGATGACCCTTATCATCGCCACAGTGAATGGGGATCATTAAACTGTCATGATAATGTAACGACTTTGGAATTAAAAGGCTCCATCTGCAACCTGAGAGGCTTTGGAGACGTTATTGAGCTTTAAAGTTTTCACATCATTGCTATTAAAACTGATATGTTCCACCCAAGACTGATATTCCCTCCTCAAATTGTTTCATTTAAATTCTTAATAGAGTCCTGAAAATATGAAAGTGCCTCACTGTGAAATATGTCTTTTCCTTCTTTTCTATTTTATTTATTTTCTCACAACCTCTCAGATTTATCTCGCAAAGCAAATTGGACGTCCTCGGCAAACACTGATCTCATAAGACGTAACAGACAGCAAATCTTTCCATGAAAAATAGACACTTTAACAAGTATTTTTAATGCACAAAATAGCATCAAAGGAGGTTCAGGTATCAAATATTTGTTGGCTTTTACCATTTCATGATCTTCTCAGCTACATTATTCCAATAGAGAATAACTTAGAAAGAGCTTCCTTTAAAATAAAGGAGTTTATGATGCATAAACTCACAGAATGTAAATAACACCGACCTGTTGTTACTGGAGACGCCTGAGAGAGGAGATGTAAAACTACATTCAAACCACAAATATATTTTCTTCTGGAACGACACAAAATTCAGTCTGATTGTGTTTGACTGAACAAAATGTTCCTTTGTGATGCTAAAGTCACTGAGTGGTGATACTTGTTTATAATCATTACAACTGCTCATTGAAACCAGCACGCACATGTAGCAGCTAGCTTTTAGGTAGCATTCCCTATTCAAAGGCAAGCAGCGACCTCAGGGTGAAACATGACGTCACCACCGAAGAACCAGAAGCTGCAGTTCCTCTAACGACCACTAGAGTCTGGCTCCAACAGTGAGTCAGTCCCCATAGACTCCCATGTTAAAATGTCCAACTTTACAGCAGAAATAAACATGTTTACATCCTGGTCGATCAGATTCTTGAATTTTATCGAGAAAAAATATTGATAATGCATCAGTTTGGACAAACCAGTAACAGAAACTTTGATCAGAGTCAGTCACACAAGTGTGTGTTTGTGTGTGTGTTGACTGATCTCCAACAGAGCATGAAGTTATTAGTCTCTATACAACGTGAGCTCTAAAAGTCCCACTGTGCTAATGAGCCTGCTGACTCCACCCACTAATTAGCAGGCAGCCGACTGAAAGTGTCGACAGGGAATCGTGGGAAAAACAGTCAGTAGACTTGAACTGTTGGTGTTTATGAGTGATAAACTGTCCGGGGCTGACACAGCTCCCGATCCGTCACCGTGTTTAAACCCTCTGGGTTTAGTGGAAACGCAGCGTCATCAAACCTGAGGTTGTTGTTTTTCTCACTTCCTGCCAGACTCTGTTATTCTAACGGCGATCGAACGGCTCAGAGTCTCATTAATCACATCAGCACGAGCTTTTCTGCCAGAAGACTTCAGTCTGCGCAGCACTTTACTTCAAGCTTTACATAATATCTGAACTAATCCTTCACCTGCATCAGGAGAGGGTGATATTTGTGTTTTATGTGCTGCTTTGAGAGCCCACCCCCCCTCCTCTTCTGGTTCCAGGTTTCCCACCAGATGTTTTCGACCCCGGCTGCAGGGATTCGCTCCCAGTCAGACACTCAGCTAACTTAAGTGGAATGGATTGTTGTGTTGATGTAGAACAGGCATGGCGGCGCTGTCTGGGGGCTTCTCAGCGCTGACCTCGTCACTGTCTACAAGGAAACGCCGAGCTTGACCCAGCGGGGAGCGGGCAGCGGCGATAATAGCTTCCCAGACTCTGGCAGCCCACAGGTGGACACCGTGGCTGTTCGGGACCATACGTGAACAGCCAGCGAGTGACAGCGCGGCTTTCAGTTTGAGTGGTGAGGCAGCAAAAGAGCAGCGACGCCCCTAATGCACCCTACTATCAAAATGTTGGGTGTAGTTTGTAGCAGCGAGAGGATCCGAGGGAGTGAAGCTGCAGACTGGAGCTGACCGCCTGAACCGGCTTCGTTAGTGAAGCCCAACACTGACGCTGGGGGATAAGGTCGGCTCACAGTCGCCGCTCCGGTCCGTCCTAATGGTGCTGGACGGGGCGGAGGTCAGCGCTCTGAGCAGGCCGGTCATGTTCCAGCAGCTCTGCACTGAACTGGGAAAACTGTCGACACAAAACTGGATGAACATTGTGTTGTAGCTTTAACCTAATGTTGTGTTTGGGTTCTGGAGGAACTGAACATTTTAATCACCTTCATATTTTGATTTGCTCATAAATCTGATTCTGAACTGAAAATTATGATTTTACATGTTTGGGATCCGACAGACTCCAGCTACAAAACCCGGTGAAATTAAATGGGTTTCCATATTCTCTACATCTGTGATTGGTGTTTACAAAGGTTATTATCATTAACTAAAACCAAAGAAATAATGAAAACTAGATTTTTTTGTTAAACGAAAAACAAATAAAAACTCACTGAAACTGTATTGTGCGTTTCCGAAAATAACTAAAATAAACTTAAATTATACAGAAAGTGTCTTCGTAGCTTTTTTCGGGTGGATATGAAATCTGTGTCTGTTTGTAAGAACTCTAAAGGGCCGTCCACTCCAAAAACTACTACTATAAACATTTGACGAGCGCCAGAAACAGTGACAGCCAATCAAAATACATCTGATTTTACAAAGCACCACGTTCAGAGAATAATATAATAAACCGATGTATGAACCGTGGCACTCGAAGGAACACGAAGGTATTTATTCCACACAGGAAGGTGGATTAATAAAACAACTACGTCTCTTATGGAAGCTAACTGATGGTGAGATGGTTTCTGGTTCTTAAAACCACAAATATATCTTCTACTGGAGCAACACTTCAAATAAAAAACAGGAAACGTCTGTCATTATAAAGTCTGTCATTATAAAGTTATTACACTGGTTATTAACAAACACAGTGGTGGATCAATGCCAGGACACTGAGTCAGCGGCCGTCTCTCGGACTACACCTGAACACCACACGATCGCACTCGATTTCATCTTGTTTCTTTATAAATAAATAAGATAAAACCTCTGAACGTCTCGCTCTTGTTCCAATCAGCTTTCAAAAAACAAAAACTCTTATCTGCCAAAACAATGTAAATCAATTACCAACATTTTATACTAGTTCCACTTACACTCAGTGCTGCTTACACACACACACACACACACACACACACACACACACACACACACAGAGGAGGAGGGACTTTATTGTGAAACTCTGCTGCTGTAACTGTGACCGTGCTGATGTGGAAACACACAGTCGGTTTCTCCTCCGTCTGCCAATAAAGAAAATTTGAATTTCACAGAGAGGGGGAGCAGATGGATGCAGAGATGGAGAGAGAGTGGGAGAGACGTTGCCATGGCAACAGATGTTGGGTCACTGAGTCGGTGAGAGGCCAGCGAACTGTACTCTGGATTCAGTGTGTGTGTGTGTGTGTGTGTGTGTGTGTGTGTGTGCAGTTCTGTTCTATATACAGACAGAGAGGGGGTGTGTTCTAGAAAATGATAGAGGTGAAACACAGCAGAGAGAAAAGATGGTGGAAAAAGTATGTGTGTGTGTGTGGGTGTGTGGGTGTGTGTGTGTGTGTGTTGACCTTGGATCTTATGCCAGGGAGAGTTTGAGTCAACACACTGGCAACCAACCAACACACACACACATACAAGAAAACAACACACCTGAATCCACACACACACACACACACACACACACAGGGGTGTGTTTCAGCTGCCAGTTCAGCTCCACCTACGACTCCACTCTCCGCTGGATACAACTCCAGTTCCCTGAGTGCAAGTCCCGCCCACAACCAGGGGTCAACATGATACACCTCTCGCCCAATCAGGAGGGAGTATGTCATACACGAGGACCAGCGAGAAGAGCGCCCGTGGACAGGATGTCGCACTCACGGACGAGTCACGTGGTGGTAATTAACTATGACGATAACAGGAGGGCGGGGCAGTGCTGGTCATGGAGTCAACAAACAACAACACTAACTTTACTGCGACGCAGCACGATGTCTCTAACAAACTGGACTATAAGTCGCCAGTTAAAGCAGAGGTCAAGCAGATGATTTCCTGCCCAAAAAAGGTTGGAAATAACATTAGACACCTCAATATGACACGATGTGATTTAACACCTCAAACTACATGTCCATGGCAGGACTGTTGTACTGGACAGGTGTACGGTGACAATAAGACACACCTTATTATCAGTGATGGGAGTGTGAGTGTCACGAGTGAGGGTAGGACGGACCGGTGCGGCGTCAGCAGTGAAGCGGGTCCTGTATCGGACTGTTGTGGTGAAGAGCCTGAAGGAAACTCGCCCTTAGAGACACGATGAGAGGTTCGCTATGAAAGGAGCCTGTTGAGGTGGTTCGGGCACCTGATCATGCCTGACTCAGATCATACCTTGCTTGACCTGCTACAACGACAACCCCGGATAAGCCTCCATAAAAATGGAGGGATGGATGTTTAAGAGGTCTATAACACTTGAAACAACAGGTACATGTAAACTCGATGTCTAAGGTGTTTCTTGCAAAGCAGAACTACAATAACCCAGAGTCTGGTCTTAAATATACCAATAATTTCATTTTTACATGCGTTTACCCTCTTGTAGTTACACAAACTCACTTAAAAATCGAGTTTGCTCCCAGCTCGCTGGTGGTTCTCCAGCTTTTGAAACTCGACACACTTCGCAGCCGAGCAGAGCGGTCCATTGGTGTTTTAAAAGTTTAGCTGTAAAACCCCATGAAACCTCATTACTGCCGAGACAGAAGGATCCACTCAGACCATCAATCAATACTTCAATCGATCGACGTTTCCTCAGGTGGACTGGTGTCTGTGTTACTTACAGTATATCGCCTGGAAAATTTAGATCTGTTTCTGTCTCTCCTGAACCCGTTATCATCTCCTTTTCGTTGCCTTGTTTTGTTTTTGGTGTTTCGTTCAGCTGGTTGTCTTTGACTGTGACAGCAGCGGAGCAGCACACACACATTTACACACAGCGCACTCCAGAGTGTGTGTGTGTGTGTGTGTGTGTGTGTGTGTGTGTGTGTGTGTGTGTTGCATAAGGAGCTCTCTCCTCGTCTTGAAGTGACACTAAAATAGCTGCTTCTGCTTCACACCCTGTCTTCTCTTTGTCTTTAAAAGCACCAATTAGAGACATTTAATCACCGCTCTGGCTGTCCGGACGAGTTACACTGAGTTCCACAGAGAAAAACAGAGAGAGAGAGAGAGAGAGAGAGAGAGAGCGAGAGATGAAAAAGCCTCAAACTCTCTAGAAACATTTTTTTTTCTCAGAGGTTCGGCTCTCAACAGTTAATTTCACTTCTTCTAATGTTTGTCAGTGCGATAATTTTCAAAATCATTGTAGCGTTAAAACAATATTAAGGCTTAAACTGAGGTGTATAAGAGGTTTCAGGTTGTCTCATCCTATCATGCACCATTAATGGCTGCCACTTGCTTTTATATTAGATGGGTTTTTTCCTTATCTGCATATTTTACCACTGGCTAATCCCCTTGGACAATTTAAACCATCCACCATCCAGTCACCATGACGCCTGATACACCCAGCCAGCTGAGGAGAGTTAGACCGAGAAGAGGTGGGTGGTGTTAGAGTCTATAAACATTTGGGTAGTGCACTGTACCATCTATCACCTTCGTAGTGGATACGCAGTCCAGAGTTGTTGACTGATGGCAACCTTTAGGTGAGCAAAGACCTGTCCCTTCCTAACCGAATACTGGTACTTAACCGAGTACTTGTAACTAATTATAGTCCAGTGAAAATACACATGAGTATATCTGTGGATACGAAGTGATAGAGGTAACCGAAGGTCCAAGATGAGCCGTCACCCACACACCTTCCAAATCTCAACAAAGCAGCCTGAAATGTTGCGTCAAACAAGCCGACCGACTTGCGAACAATGTCCAACCTTAAAACCCCCTGAAGCTCCGCCTCCCTGAGTGAAAACCGTCAAATAAAAAAACGGTTGCCGTCAGTCAACAAATCCGGACTGAGTATCCACCACAAACGAGAATCAGTGAAAGCTGCTTTACTGTTTCTTCGTATCGGTCAAAAAGGTTTACCCAACTTCCAAACAGACCTTTTGATGAGTATCGACCAGCTTCCAGTTCGTCAATATTTTTCTTTCTTACTTTTTTTTACCCATCTTTCTAAAAAAGGTGACAGATGATACAGAGCTTTTCTGTCTGTGCTCCAAGAGAAGAGGAAGGTGCAGCATCAATCTAAAGATCTGCTGATGAAGAGATGTCTGGACATTAATCTCCAAACTGAACTAGGTTGTGTGTAACCATGGTGTCAGCATCAGTAAGACCTGTCCCTTCCCTGCCTCCGATTGGCTGGTACTCAGTTAGGTTTGAGTTATGACCGGTTAAGTATAGTATATGGTTAAGTATATCAGGGTAAGCCTCTTTCTACTGCTCATGCACCAGAGGGTGGTGGGAAATCTCACAAGAGTTAATGATGCGTTCACGTTTGTAAGTTGTTGCAAATGGATATGTTCACTTCACCATTTGTCAAAATTATTTAGTGCTTTCATGCACAGCTGTGCCAAGCGCCATCAATAGTAAAAAAAAGACTGTGTTCCCTCGATACAATATTATTGTATTTCAAATCATTGCCAGTGTTCAAACTGCTGCAGTCGGCTTTTGAAACTCAATTCAATGCATTTAAAGCCATCAATACTTTAACCAAACCTACTGCTGTTCATAAACTGAGGCTGCAGCTCTCTGTGCTTCGTTAACAAGCCCAGGCTGAGTCTCTCTCTCTGCTGCTCTCTCTGTGAGACTGAGTGTAACTCGTCCAGACAGTACAGTGATTAAATGTCTCTAATTGGTGCTCTTAAAGATACAGCAAGTGTGTATGTGTGTGTGTTACATAATGAGCTCAGTTCTCATGTTGAAGCGACACTAATAGCGACAAACACGCACAACAGGTCAAGATCACGCAGGTCTTGAGGGTTGAATTTTTCTGATGTGTGTGCTGAAGGGACAAACAAACCAGTAAACGGACTGACGACTTCAATCACTTTTTATGGATCATTTCTGTCAAAGAATCTCAGTCGATGGCTGGAATTATAGTCTTGTGACGATACACATGAATGTATCTGCAGACACGAAGTGATAGAGGTAACCAAAGGTCCGAGAGAGGCCGGCAGATGAGATGGCGCCCACACACCTCCCTAATCTCAACAAAGCAGCCTGAAATGTTGCGTCAAACAAGCCGACCGACTCGTGAACCACGTCCAACCTTAAACCCCCCTGAACCTCCGTCTGAAAAACTGTCAATAGAAAAATGGTTGCCATCAATCAACCGTGTATCCACCGCAAACCGGAATCAGTGGAAGTTTCTCTACTGTGTCTTCATTTTAGTCAAAAAAAAGTTAATCCAACCACCAAACAGGCTTTTGCCGAGTATCAAGCCCTCAGTTCGTCAATATTTTTCTTACAAAGGTTTTCTTTTATCCACCTTTCTAAAATGATGATAGATGACACAGAGCTTTTCTGTCTGTGCTCCGAGCGGAGAGGAAGGTCCAGTATCAATTTGTTGATCTGCTGATCAAGAGATGTCTAGACATAAAGGTCCAAACTGGACTTTTTTAGACGTCTCGATTATGTGCAACCTTGATGTCAGCATCACTTCGCTTCAGTCATCTATTTTTCAACAGGAGCAGGTTGTAAAAGCATTTCGCTGAGATGCAGTTTAAATAATACTTAGAATAGTGTGTAAAAAGTTTCAGGTGCTAAGGCCTGTGCATATTCTCATTTGTCCAGGTCATAGTATCCTAAAGGAGTTTTAAATCGAAAAAACAACTTGACTTGATTATTTGTCTGGGAAGACGTTTCACCTCTCATCCAAGAGGCTTCATCAGTTCGCGTACGCATCTGACCAGGCTGGGACTGGTCCTACTTTCTGGTGTGGAGACCCAGGTATTTAACCTCTTGTGGGCGTTCACAAGGCTGATGATGTCACTGGTTCCCTTTTGTGATCCAAGTGTCAACAACAGTCGTTTGCATGACTGTCGTTGACACTCATACCTGGGTCTCCACACCAGAAAGTAGGACCAGTCCCAGCCTGGTCAGATGCGTACATGAACTGATGAAGCCTCTTGGATGAGAGGTGAAACGTCTTCCCAGACAAATAATCAAGTCCAGTTGTTTTTTTTCGATTTAAAACTCCTTTAGGATTCAGGTGCTAAAAGTAAAAGTGAGGATGCTTTCAAGAATAAAGACATGAGTAGTTTTTATTTATCAATGAACTTAATCTAAAGTGGAGTGAAGAGAAAAAAACTCATTCAGATCAGTATTTGCTTTGTCCCCCAGCACCAGTTCTCCTCACACTTCAACAAACATTCATTAAGTTGCTATGACAACAAGGACCAAAGCTATTGATATGTTGATTGACAGCGAGATAGAACAACGGGTCCTCATTTGAACAGTGGGTGGGACACCGGCAGTGACTAATACATCATTATTGTTATTAAGAACTACAGTACCCATGAGGTTTTGTGCGGCTGTGAAACAACACCCCCGTCCTGAGGCCCCACAAGTTGTCGGCAAAAAGCAATTTAATCTCATCCACTAACAATTCAATACAGTCCTTTGTTTTAGTTGTAGAGCTGCGATGAGCTTGTTAACCCTGAACCCTGGTGTTGTGTTCCTCAGCTGAAGAGGCTCTTTGCTCTCCTCCGTGAAATCAATTCACCTCGGTATCTCCTCAGGATCTGAGACACTCCGTCTCATCGGTGACTGTTGTCCTCAAGCTCTTTGGAAATAATCCCTTTAAACTCCTCTCTCTCGGATGGTTTTGGCGCCTCTTTGCTCACTGCTGGAAATAAATTCCTCACCTCTGGCTGTTTCCCAAACTGCTTTGAAACAGAGACTGTGTCCTAAAGAGACCCGGAGTTCATCCATCCCGTCCTCTGAACTGCAGACCAACCTCCAAATTACCTTTCCGCAGTGGGGTCGTAGAAAGAAATTATTGCTAAAAGACTTTGGAAGTAGATAACAATGATAACATCTTCATTCATTTTCAGGCCGCTTTGTGCCGGCAGCACAGAAATAGCCTGCGGAGTGGATGTACTCGCAGCATCTTTAAAGGACAGAGCAGCACTGAGAGCTGCCTGATCTGATAGGAAACTCATTTGTACTAAAGTAGATGTCATTTTTTTCCCCATTTGATATTTAAACTCCAATAGGTCTCCCTCTGAACAAGACGTATTTCCATTCTGATCAAGTTTATTTTCCCAAAAGAAGACAAAGCCAGCCCCTGGGTTGAGATAACTCCACTTCTTTCCAACAAAAAACTGATGGACTCATCAGTAATGGAAAGAAGTATAAAGGATTTGTATAATTAATGGTCTAAAACGGAGGTTTTCAAAATTGTTCCCCTTCTCTGGCTCATAAATCATTTGGACATTTCAAAAGATATCATTATTTCTGCCATCCATCACAAACGAACATCCACAAATCCGTTTAGAAATCATGGACAAAAAGACACTAAACTAGGGGAGGGGCAGACTTGTGTGGATGCAGTTGTCTTGTTTTTGTTTATATTTCTATCAGTGGTCTGTTCATTTAAAATCCAATGTCCTTTCTTCTAAAGCTCCATCAGGAGAATAAGCTTCAGTCTGTTGTTCTGTCCACTTTCATACTGTGGGATATAATGAACATGCGAAGCTCAGCGAAGGTTCAGTCAGGGAAGACGATATCCTCGCACCATTTCCCGCTTGCTCTAAGCTCCACCAGCTCATTCTCGTCTTCATCCAATCACAGCCTGACACGCCGGCCTTTAGCCAATCACTTCAAAAGTGTTCTCTGCTGTCAACCCATCTCCAATCAAACTATCCAATCAGATGTTTCCAGCTCATGAAGATGTCTACATCCTCGAGCTCCATTCCTCGCCACCACCACCAGCGTCGAGGACATTTCCTCTAATTGGGAGGACCTTAAACCTATGGACCGCTTTCCATGGTGACCCACTTCCTGTCGGGTCTAAGCAGCAAAGTCTATTCCCTCTGTTCACAATAACTGTGATTGAAATATACCCACAACAGGTGATAGCAGAGGTTTAGATCAAGCCTCTGATTGTAGATACAGAACTGCAATCCCATGACTTCATCAAAATAATGCTCTTTCCTATATACATCAATGCAAAAGAAACAAAGAATAAAGTTTTCTGAGCGTCACAAACAGCTGAATCAACATCTCTCTAGGATTCGCTGTAGTATGGTTGTATTAGACTGCATTAGTTTAGCTAAGAGTAGCTAATGACTGACTTTATACACCCAAAAAAGAGAAAGACGAAACCAGAATCATCCACTAGAAGCTGCGAATCTCAGACAATTCTGCTTCTGCGGGTTGATGAGGTTTATAAAGAAGATCTAAGACAGCTGGAGGATGATGTGGGCAGAAAGCCAAATTAAAAATAATATATCTATAGTGGGTAAAGTTCTAAAACAACACGCAAGCTCCTCTAAGTAATTAATGTTTTACAGACTATAGCTGCCAGTAAAACTGATCAGTGCTGAGGAGCAGCAGATGTAGTGGACGAGCATGGACTGGTCCAGATTTCATTAGCGAAGTCGCTGAGACACGACTTTAGGAGTTTATTTTGGTCTCATTACAGATTTTGTTTTCGCTTTTATCCTTTGATTAAAAAAAACACTTTTTGCAATTTAGCAGAAAGAGAAAACATGTTTGGTAACGGTACAATGTGTTTGTGTCCAATTAGAGCAGAAACAGGGATGATAAACTACTACAGCTGTTTACAACTTTACACAGCTTTAGTTAATAGCTATGGTTTCACCCAGGGACTTGTGTGATGGTAGCCGGTTGGACTGAATTATTTCCTTTGGTTGTTCTCGCTGCTAAGAATTATTGTTTATGAGCAGGAACTTTCATTCTGCCTTGGAGCTGTATTAATTGGTCTTTTAGGCGACTTGGAGGCACAACAATGACATTTTATCATCTTCTAATTTATAATATAATTGTATAATTGCAGAGACAAAGAAAAAACGAGTATTAACTTGGAGTCACATTTTTTGGACGCCCAACAAATCTCATTTAGCTCCGTGTTTGGTCTCCACCAGCTGCTGAGGGGAAACATCTGGCTCTTTAGCTGCTAAATGCTCCACAATGTTCACCAGCTGCTCTCTGACTGTGTCGGTCTAATCTCTACAAACAACCTCTATTAAACAGTCATTTATTCAATTGTTATTATAAGAATATTAAGTATTTTCACAGTAGGACTTCAGTAGTTAACTAAAGCCTAACACACACGCTGGAAGACTTAGAACAGACTTTTGAAAAACTAAAGTCGGACACACGTTCACATCTAAAGACAATGTGGGATTTTGTAAAGACTGAGGATCTCACACTTTCCATTACTCGTCTTTTAGTTCACAAGTTCAAGTTGTGCATTAAGCAGGTTCATGGAAAACACTGCTACTGTTACAACTAGATTCCTCTGACATTATTTCCCACAATGCATCTGGTGGACATTCACAACTGTTTTTCTGCTGACTTTTTGGTCTTTGACATTCTACGTAATTATGATTATTGTCATTATTATTATTAATTAATTAATTAATTTGTTAATTTGATAGGAACAATACATGTGAATGAACATCAGTACAAAATACACAATGTATTTTACATCATCACCATTATTATTATCATTATCATTATTATTGTTATTATTATAATAATATAAAGTTAGTAACTCAATTGTCATAATTTGCCCCTAAAATGAAAACATTTTGGACACTGTATTTATGATTTCCTGTTTTATTTTGAATTTTTCTTCCTTGTGTCCAGTTACTCTTTATTCCCTTATGAATTTAATGTTGACCTCCCATCAAACGACATTCTTGGAGTCGCCGCCACGCTCACTATCAGCTCGCTTCGCTGCTTCCTGCTGGAGAAAGCGTCAGTGAACGTCACATTCTGCGTGAGCCATGACAAAAAATGTATGATAATATTAAACATGTTCAATAGTTAAGAAAGTTTGGGTGATTTACATCAAAGGATGGAGATGACAAGAGAAAAGTCAAACTCCATCAAAACTCTCATGATTTGTTTGAAATTTGTCTGTGACAGTGAAATAGCTTGAATTCGTTTGGTGTGACATCAGCAGTAATCGTGTTGTGACTTTTCATTGGAAACAAACCAACATTGAAGTATTTGTCAAAAGCAGTTTTATAACAAAGAAAAGAAAAACTCTTTGCTTTTTAAATGACTCACTGTGGTGTCATGTCCCCAGGTCCTACTCTCATTTTGTGTTTCAGCTCGTCACAAAACCTCATTTCATTCTTAAACTAAATGAAATATTCAAACCTAAACTGCCATGTCAGTTTTTATGACTTCTCCATTTCATCAAATGGAAATATTCTACATGTCCACGGCTTCATTTTATCCACAGATTTCCTGAATTGAGGCTGATATTTCTGATTTCTTTGGACACTCTGGGACCGCAGCTGGAATTCGAAATAAAGTTCTGTGGGTTCGAAAAGGCGACACGATGTTCAGGGGGGTAAAAGAGGTTCAGTTTCTTGTATTATTGCTGCCCCTTTCGTTTTGTGCAGAAACTTAGTGAAGTGGCCGCAGTCTGAAAAAGACTGTCTTCCTCACTTGAATTGAATATTAATGCTAAATTCTTTGGAACAGCTCTGAACGAGCCGGACATACCGACGGACTGGAAGAGACTTCAGCTCTCAGAGTCACTGAGGCAGCAGCAGGCAGGCAGCTGACAGGCCTGCAGCTACGTGTGTGTGTGTGTGTGTGTGCATGTGTGTGCGTGTGTTTTAATGTGTGTGTGTGTGTGTGTTTCAGTTCAGTCCATCTGTTGTTGTGTGTCACCCCGAGGCGACGGCATGAGAGAAAGGGCGAGAGACAAAGAAGAAAAGAAAAAAAAAGAGGAAAAGAAAAGATTAAAAGATGCACAAGTTAGAGGGATGTAGGTGTGTTTCAGTGTGTGTGTGTGTGTGTGTGTGTGTGTGTGTGTTGGACCTCAGGCGCTGCTGTCTGTGCGTCTCTGTGGATCCCAGATGGAGCCAGAACTCAACAGAACACATTAGTCCACTTGGCGTGTTCACACACACGTTCAGACACACTCAGATATTCAGTGTAATTCTCCTGACAGTCGGATCACCTGAGCCCCTGCTCACTCTGCTGCTGCAAGATTTCTGCTCCACTGGAACAGTCAAATGAATTCCTACGGAAGCCCGGAGAGGCCCGTTATCGCTTCTTTAGTTATCTCCACTCCAGGATTGAAAAGAATGAGGGGAAAGAAAAAAAAAAAAAACAACTCCCCGGCTGGGACTGAGTTTCTGCAGAAAGTGAAGGAGCTCGAGTGCAAGGTGGAAGAAAGACGGGAAGAAGTGGAGGGAGGTAAAGAAAGAGGAGAGGACGGGATGCTCCACTGGATCTGTCATTTCCAGAGCTACAGATTTAAGAACCGGGTTCAACTTGGACTCATCTGCTCAGTTCAGTAAGCACCGACTGTACATCCTCAAACAACATCTCTAAATTCTCAGAGTGCAGCTCTGTACATCAGGGAGGCAGAGAAGAAGAAAGGACGTGCAGCTCTGTACATCAGGGAGGCAGAGAAGAAGAAAGGACGTGCAGCTCTGTACATCAGGGAGGCAGAGAAGAAGAAAGGACCTAGTTTGTTGTAATTTCAGTTGGATTAAAGTTTCTCACACAGGACGGTCAGAGTGGGAGTCACCATATAACTTGATGTAACAACAGCAGTTAGTTACAACATGAAGTCAAGACATAACTTCCATCTCACACCTGAAGTCAGAGTCTTTTCACCAGGTGTAAAATCTGTTCTTAAACATCGAACTGTGGTGGAAAGGAACTCAGTACATTTACTCAGCACATGAATATTTAACTTTACGTCACTTAATATGTTGACTGCTGCATGTCAGAGGCAAATATTGTAGTTTTCACTTTAGTGTTTGCAGATTGAGATTTTATATGAATAACGTTTTTTAAGGTTCAACACACTGTTAAGGATTAACTTAGTGGTTTTGAACCTTGTGGATTGCTTGTGTCGCATTGTCATGTTGTTAAATGACGTAACAGACTGAGGCCTGAAAAGGTAAAATTATCGAATATTTACTCAAAAACAAACAAACAAACAAAAAAACATAAATTAGAAAAAAAAAATAGATTTGATCTCGTGTAACTGTTTTTTTTCTTCGTCTATTTCTTTCCTCTCGCATTAAAGGTGTCATATGTAAGATTTCGCTAGTGCTACATAGCTAACATTAGCATTAACAGCTCTTTACTTACTAATCTAGTATCAAACTTCTTTCCTTCACTCACCAAAAATTAAAAAACAACCCTCTTCTTTTGCTTTTATTTCTATCACTTCTTTTCCTGTACTGAAGCTAGCATGCTAACCAGCTAGCCTCGGCCCATCTCGTCTCAGCAGTGAGTCACTATAGGAGGATGAAGAACTAGCGCTGCTCACAGAGCATATTATAACTTTCTTGTCTTGTTAACACAACGATGGCTGAAGCTCTTGGCAAGTGGCCATTATCACCACGGCTCGCTCAAGGCTGGAAACCTACAGCCCCTTTAATCATTTCACGAGCCTTCGGAGCCACTGGACTAAACTAAGTAGAAAGAACCAGCTCCACCTGGAGCAGCTGCAACGGTAAACTGCTGTTTACACACTGATGCATCAGCATTAACAGTCTAATTATGTCACAGGAGACATTTTACTGCAGAACCAGTCATTTCATTGTAAATTAAATTTGATAAATACTTTTGTACTTTTACTCCGTGAGGAATGAGCTGCACTTGGTGGATGCGCTGTAGTTTGGTGGGTGGAGCTTTACTCTAGTAAAGGGCAGTGTAGGACATTTTAAATCACTACAGTGGCTAAACGTAGCTCAGCAGGTTTGATTCAAAGATGTGGTGTGAGTCAGAAATGCAGCAAGTTATGGAAATAATATTTTTCAGTATTTTTGTCACGCTGTCAGTATTTTTGTTTTTTGTTTTTAAGGTGTTTTCTTGGTAAAAAATAAAAATGAGTTTGACAAAATCAAACCAAACTGCCACTTGAGCATGAAAATTAAGTGGAAAAACCCTGCAGCTGTTACATTTCAGAATATGTCTCCGGCAGTTGCATGGCAGTGATAATAAGGTTTTTTTTTTTTTTTTGGGGGGGGGGGGGGGGCTCTGTGTTTTTGTCATTGGTTCCAGCTGGTATTTTTCCTGGGAAAGATTTCTGGGCGAACTCCGGGGAAATAAAAGCGTCTTGACTCTCAGCTTCCAGCCCAGGTGTTTGGAGTTTTACTGACAGTTACAACAGCATTAACAAGCGTTTTAACACAGTTCGTTAACGGCAGGTGTCGTTAGGGTTCACGATCTGCGGACCGTGAATATAAACAGGAGAGTTCATGTCACCCTGGATGGAGGAGGTGGACATATGGACGTCCTTAGGCTCGACGTCAGTGAATCTGACTGTGATTCTTTATTGTTATGATCTGGATCTTCATCCGTCTGCACCGAGCACTTTCCCTCTGTCCCTTTAAATTTGTATCTCAGCTCATCATTTCTCTCTCGCGCTCTCAGGGGAGCTCGATGCCCTGCATGACAACAGATGGAGCCCTGAGGCTCTGGGACCACACACACACACACACACACACACACACACACACACACACACACACACACACACACATGCACACACAGCTGGCATCAGTGGGTTGGGGTAAGGAGGTAAGGTGTGGTAAGGACTGATGTCAACATCAGTACGAATGCCACACTCTCTCTCAGAGAATCTATGGTTGTGTGCGTAAATGTAAATAAACGAAAAGCAGATTTGTGCATTCAGACACACACACACACCGACACACACATCCTTGTCTTACTGTATTCGTGGGGACCTGTCATTGACGTAATGCATTCCCTTAACAAACAACCAATTAAAAAGGGATCCAGCATTTCTGTCCCCACATGTATAGTGGGCTTTTTGGACCCCATGAATATGGTAAAACAAAACCAGACACACACACACACACACACACACACACACACACACACACACACACACACACATACACACACACACACACACACACACTGTTGGAAGAAAACCAGGAAATATCTGTCGAGACCTAAAACAGATCCAAGAAGAGAGAGAGATTTTGCTGACCACAGTTCAGTTCACACTTGGGTTTTGAGCTAATTTGAGTTTCTGAGCACTGAGGTGGGAGGAGGACATGGGGGGGGGGGGGGGGGGGGGGGGGGGGATGGGGGGGGGGGCTGGGGGGGGGGTGTACAGTGTGAGTACCACTCCATCCATCCATCTCTGCATTAGACAGTCTGACTCTAGTCCAGGATCATGATGAAAATACACAAAGCGACGCAAACACTTTTTTTCTACTAACTTCCTTTATCGACTCCTGGCACACTGAGGCATGATGGGAGGTGTAGTCTAAAGGATCCTGAACAACGCTCTACAAGATTTACTGAGCCTGACCAATCAACCAGCAGCGTTCGTACCATCCCTCACCTTAAATACTGCTTCCACAAAACACCTTAAGTTTCCTATTTAAGTCTGACACTTGAGGTTTTATTTCTCCTCAGCTGAGGGAGTTACTTAAGGGTGTTGCACAGAATCTCTTAACAGGTTTCCTTAGTTAAAGAATAAAGTTGAGCAGCAGTGAAAGAGATTTTACAGAAAGACGTGAAACACCTCGACTGAACCTGACCAGAGGTCATGTGACATAAAACCGTAGAAGTTAGTTACGATCATGAAGCTGCGGGAAGTGAAGGGAGTCAACTGTAGATGTAGGAAAGATCATGAACTGACTCTTCGTCAAATCAATTCCTCATCGTTAACGGCGTCTCCTGGTCGCGTTCTTCGCCATAAACTCGGCCATGTTGCAGCTTAGATAAGAGTCGGAGGTATTTTTTAGTTTTTCCTCAGTTTAGTCGCTAAGTTCTTTTGTGCAACAGTTTAACTGAGTTTAAGTGATTCATAAGGAGAAAACCTTTAATACTTCAGGGAACATTTTAAGGAAACCTTAAGGTGTTTTGTGCAACCAGCCACAGAATCAGACACTTGAACCAGCTGCTTCACCCTTCACCTCACTGAAGAAACCAGCGCCTCCATCCTGGATGATCTACTCTGGTCTCTGAACACCATGAAGGCTCACGTCAGTTCAGGCAGCATCGAACCGCCGTACATCACCCTCCATGTTTGTGCTGTATCTCTGCTCCTCAGTCTCTTCATGTTTCTGCACCGAAAATCTATTGATCGACCGCAAACTGTACAGAACCAAGAAGTGTGACTGTATCACATCTGCTTTCCCGCCCTTACACCAGCTCCCAGACAGCGTTAGAATCCATTTTAAGGTTTACTAATTTTTCTATTGATTACAGTGGACATGGTCTTCACAGTCCAGCCTGCCTGAGGGAATGTGGTCGGCTGCTTGGGATCATTTCTGAAATCTCTTCGTAAAAACACGCTGTTGTGTGAGAGCTCACAGGACTGGTCCTTTATGCGTAAAATCCAAAGATTTTATAATTGATTTTCTCCCTTCCTTGTGTGAACCAGTCTGTAACCTGGGTTGTGAAAGTTTTCTATAAATAATGATTCACATCATGATTATATTAGGAGGAACAAAGCGTCCGTCCCACAGACACTGCAGCAGATCAGACAGGTTGAAAATATCCATCTCTGTAGGACTAATGTTGGCACACTGGAGGACCAAACGTTCTGGCTCCGTCCCTCGTATTGTTGCCACTCTTGGCTCAGTTTTCAGAAAGTGGGCCTGGGTTGACTCGGAGGGAGAACCAGCTCCAGTCAGCTGCACACGGGCCGAGGTTTGGGCCAACATTGGTGCCTGGAACCGGACCGTCGCACTTGTGTGGAATCCGGTGCGTCATCCATAGCGGGAGTCTGGCATCAGTCCAGCAGCCAGGTGCGGCAGGTTTACTGAAGGGCACGACTGAGCAGAGGCGTTTTAGTGACCTGGGTCTGAAGCGTCCGGACGAGTGACACCAGGTTCTGTTGTGGTTTTCAGAAGCTCGACTCCCGAACGCAGGTATATTATAGACTTTTTCACCACCAGTTGTTCTTGTTCACCTGCATGAGGTTAACATGACTGCACATGTGCAGCAGTGACTCCACTAATCTAAGAAACTCCTATAAAAAAGTATAAACAACTCTAACAAAAAATAGGACCTAGAACTAAATATTATAACAGAAGATATGTGAGATATATAATACATGGGATGACCTTGCGCCAACTGTCATAAAGGAATGAATTATGGAAGGAATGTGGCTGGAAATCAATAATCAGGTTTTTCAGCACACCTCAGCGTTACTTCACATGTGAAAGAACCTTTTGAAAATGAACCTTACGTGGAATCATGTTGGAGAAAATGTGGACAAATGTGGGATCACACGCAAACATTTTAGAAGTGGACGTCCCCCTGGATCCACTGTGATTACTGTCAGGAGCTGAACCTAAAGGGATGTCTGACGTAGATCAGAGGTACATACTGCGAACACTTGCCAGGAAAATAATAACAGTGACTTGGAAAGATACAAAACCACCAAGGATGGACAAACATCCCAAAGAAGCGTCAAAGATACGAATTAAACAACTTCCAGTTCGGACTTCCAGAATAAAACCAGAGCGGAAACATGCAAATCATTATTAAAATTGTCATATGATCTTTTTGCAGGATCTCCCGCCCCCACAGTTTCAACATGGTGCTTCCCATCAACACGGACCGCCACATATTGAGTGTGAAGCATTGAAGCTGTGTATATTGTTCAGTTATTCATTTGTCACAGTACTTGACAAGTGGAGCTCATTATATAGAGTGTTATCTAATAATCCCGCCACTAACACTGCAATAACACCTGAGACTCCGACTTCCTGACAGTTTGACGTCTTGGAGAAACAAGGTTTTCACCCGACATCTCTGTGCGACCTAGTCTGGTCCACAGGATGTGACCTCACTTTTAACCCGGTGCGGTTGATGCAGCTGATATCGGTGTAAAGGTCAGGAAGTAAATGTCAAAGCTAATCTGAGCGGATAGAAACAAACAGCCAGTTTGACTGAAAGAGAATTTCTAACGTGACAAATGAATGTGGACAGGAAGGAGGTGTCTGACATATACAATATGGAGCCACAGTGATCACATTAACTTGTTTGGGGCGTGGAGAGGAAAAAAGGAAATGCACCGCGGTGACACGGCTAATTGATTCTGGCAGGACAGAAGTGTAAAACACAAACAATTATGACGACACTAGAAGAAGAAGAAGGAGAAGAAGGACAGGGAGATGAAATACGATTGTTCTGACATGATTCATTAACTGGGACGGGAGAGAAGGGAGCGTAAACACCACATGTGGAGGCACGGAGCTCCTTGTTCTTGTTTCAGGGGGAAGAGCTGCTGCAGAGACGCTGGAAGTTTTACAGTGTGAAGGAAAAGCTGTAGTCCAGAAAGAAAAAAATTATAATGTCTCTAAAAACATTCACTGTGTCCCTTTGTTGTACTGCAGAGTGATATATGCTATACAGTCTAATGGGAGCTAGGATGGAGGGATCTACCAGACATCCCAGAATGAGGACGCTGCCAGGCAACAGCTGATGGCTCCGTTCGGCTGCAGGAACTTTTCCACAAGGAAGGATTTTGGTTTTGGGTTTAAATTCTCAGGCCCAAAAAGACTTGAACGGGTAACTACCCCCCTGAAATCCGCTACAACCCTCCCTCCCATATTTAAAGATGCAAATGAGAAGGGGAGGAGCAACGATTGTCAAAGTCGTAGCCTCGTGACCACGAAGTGTGTGACGTGGAAAGTCAGGGAACACGGTTCATCACTTTTTAGAAACGCTTCCGTTGTGTTGTTGTATTTACAGTATATATGTTGTGAATTTGATGAAGATGTCTGATGAATGTGTTTTCTTAAGCTGCAGTGCGTTGAGCTTCAGGGCCACCGTACCTTCCTGCCAAATAATGTGAAATTCCTAAAGCACATCAATATCAATACGAAACAAAGATGAACAAAGTAACTCATCACCCTGACTGACACTGATTGTCGGGTGCCTTTGTGTTCTTTCACCATGGATGGCCTTGGTGCCCACACGGCGCTCGCCGCTGCAGCAGGAAACCAGGAGGGGAGGGGGGGGTAGAGGGCGCCGCCCGGGAGCACCAGTCTCAATCAATACATCTGCTCAGGGGGGCAGGCTGAGCGCAAACCGGAATTTATTTATTCATTAAACAAAGGGGAAAAAAAAACACCCCAGGAAAAGGGCACTTTCCCCCTCGGAGGCCAAACGGCGGACGCTCCAGCCCCTCTGAGGTCTGCGTGTGCACGGCGCTCACGCTCCGGCTGAAACGACCCTTTTCATCACGTCCGCTTGAACTGCCACACGTTCTTGTTTCCCCGCGTCCATTTTACAACAACTGCCTCTTGAACTTTTCTTTACTGCCGCAGCTTCAGTTAAAGTCCTCTGAGTGCACTTCAGCCATCGTTGCCAAAGAAATACTTTAAAAAGTAAAATAAGCTGTTACGATTATACAATGGGCGAAAGCACACTTGCGTTTCCTTCAGTTTCCTTTTAACTAATTATGTAACCAGCGACTAATAATGAGCAGGACAAAGGGACAGAGCTGGCACAACAAGGTGCAGCACTCTGATACCTCACTGCCGAGCATGAGCACATCTTTGTACAAAAAAGCTTTTATCTAAATAAGCTCTCAGATGCTGCAGTGTTTAATGTCTGAGCACAAACGGCCTCAGAAGAACTGACTGAAGGTTCAATTCCCAGACCTAATCACACTGTACAGCCCCCTGACTCGCAGGCTGAAAAGGAGGACAGAGTGTTTTCTCTGCCTGATATGAGTACAAATTGATGAACCCAAACGTAATTGTTCGAAGGACAAAGAGTTGGCTGACGTCCCGACAGCGGGCAGCACAGGAAGGGGAAGTTGTCTTTTCTTTCCTAAAATGGATCCGCAGGGGGATAGAAAAGTCAACAGTGTGGTTTTTTATTTTACGAACGCTGACAGGAAATCAAACATCAGAGGAACACAGTGTTTCTTGCTGCCTTTGACTGAGTCTGAACACACTGAAGGGGATCCTGCCGAGACAGAAGAAGGACACGGCCAAAAACAGCAACGGCAAACGAGGAGGAGGAGGAAGACGGCGGCGGCCTTACCTAGCTTGGGCAGCGAGTACTGGACTTTAAAGTAGTCCTGGTAAAATCCCAGAAGCCTCTTGGTGATGTGGAGGGCGTAGTCCCCTGCCCCGCTGGCGATGGCGTCCGGCCGGGCGTACAGACGGATCTGGAGATGAAGAGAAAGAAAAATGGAATCAGGCTGATTTTAAAACACAAACACAGAGAGAAGTAATGGAGTTAGTGTCTGATCAGCTCCAGAGAAAACAGAGTGGAATTAAGACTTTCCTTAAAAAAATCTATACAGAGAAGGAAATTAAATCTGGTGGAGTTTATATTCAAATCTACAAGGAGACAAACAGAACGGAGCCGAGTGTATCTTAAAGTCTACAGAGGAAGAAACGAAATCAGGTTGAGTTTAAATTCAAATCTGCAGAGAGACAGAAATGAAAATTGAGGCAACTTTTCTTTTTTTTTTTGTCCAAATGTTCACAGAGACAAAGAGAACTGGAATCAGGTCGGCGTTCGGCAGGTCAAGCCCACAGAGAGAGAGAAACTCAATCAGGCCGAGCTCATGTTCAGCTCTCCAGAAAAAGTAATGGAGTCAGGTTGAGTTTTTGTTCGGATCTACAAAAAGAAAAATGGATTTACAGCCGAGAGCAGGAAAACAATCGACTTTTAAACACAGAGGGGAAAAAAAAAGGCAAAGAAAGTTAAAGGTTCAGCTTTTGTTGGATTCCGATATTTCTCACACTCATGTTGTAATATTCACAGCTCTCAGGCCGAGTGTGTTCTCGTTACTGCAGCTGCAGCTTCATTCATTTACACTGAAACCGCTGCAGCTAATGAGGAGTGTGTACCAGCTCACACGCAGACCACAACTCATCTGCCAAACATTCCGATCAATAATCAATACCGCCGTGTCACGTGACCGCCCCGCGCCTATCAGCGCGCTCCGGTAGCGCGGTGGCCTCGCCGTTGACCTCACTGAAAGAACAACGGGGGTCACATGGTGACAGCGTGTGTGCCCCTGAAGCGCCACCAGTTCCTCTCACGTCACCGGTTGGTGGGATGCAGACGATTTGAAATAATCATCAGCTGTTTGTTACAGATGAAAATACGTCGTACGATCCGACAGTTCACTTTTCTGTACTGAGGGTAAAAGTAAAATCAAAGCGACATCTTCCTCAGTGCAACTTGTTCCTATTTGCTGAATGTCACAAAACTGCAAAGAGAGCAGTGACAGAAACCTGACTTCACCCTCTTCACTCTCAGAGTATCACTCCACCAGACTAGACAAAGAGCTACTGGCAGTGTGGGAAGTGTCACTTACCTCCCATTAAAATACATTTTAAAATATTCAATATGACAATATGATGTGAAGAAATTACTGTGTTTACAATGTTCACCATCTTAGTTGAGTCTAAACTTTGCTTGTTAGTGATAAACACAAAATACCGCTGAGGCTGATGGGAATGTGGAATGATCACTGAAGTTATGACGGTTCATCCTGAGGAGATCCTGAATGTGTGACCCAAGTTTCAAGGCCGTCGGTCAAAGAGATGTTGAGACATTAAAAACCACAAAAGGTGAATCATGTGGCGGTGCTAGAGGAACAGTCAGGGGCTCACCGAAGTCATGAGATTCATCCTCTGGGGAACATGAATGTCTGTAAAAAGATTCATGGCAATACATCCCATAGTTGTTGAGATATTCAAGATTTGCCAAATTATCTGCTACTGACTTTTCATAAAAAGCCAGGTGATTACTTAGGTCATTGAGAATCATCCTGTGGGGACCATGAATGTCTGAGCAAAATTAAAAAAAGCAATAAATCTGTATCTGTATAAATATTTATTAAGGTATTTTAAATTTGCCGGGTCATCTGTTCCATATTTCACCAAAAAAGAGAAAGATTTGACCTGCTACTGACACTAGATAAAGTCAGATGATTACTGAAGTAATTGAGGTTCATCCTCTGGGGATCATGAATGTCGATATTGAGATATTTAAATTTGCCAAATCATCTGGGTTGATTTCACCAAATGCAAGAACACTTTGACCAGCTAGTGTCGCTGGATGAAGGTCATTGAGATTCATCCTCTGAGCACCATGAATGTCTGTATGAATTTACAAGGCAATCCCTTTAATAGTAGTTGTAAAGATATTTAAGTCTGGACCACAGTGGTGGATCAACAGACATTGCCATCCTTAGATCGCAGCTGCTAACCCGGCTAAAAGCTCCAACACAATAAAACCAACATGAACCTTTAAACAATTTTTACATGTTGGTTTTAAAAACTCAACATTTAACAGGAGTTCTGTTTCCAGAGAACAGACGGAAACGTGCTGCTTTGGGATTCTGTCTGTTTACCTGCAGAAACCCCCCATGAGCATTTTCTGTTTGCCTGTCAAGCCTTGGCAACGTCACAGAAAATAAAAGTAAAAAACAAAAACTACTTTTATAGATATTTTTAACTGGCCTTGATACCAAGTTAGTATTTGTTAGTGTGGTATCAATCTGCCCGTCTCTTGTGATTCTGCAGCTCTGTCAGAAACGTTTCACTTCAGTGACTCCCGACTGATCCTTCAGACGGATCCTTTCAGGCTGACGGACAGACTGACACACATCTGCTCCATTGGAGTCGATTTTCTTGGGGAAAAAACTGTCTCTGTGCTCAAAGCAATTTGGCAAGTTCGCAAGGGAAAATGAGCTACTGCAACTGACTGATCCAATCGACGTCCATGGGGTTGTTGTTAAGTGTGCTAAACTCAATCTATAACATGCTGTCAAACGGCACTCAAAGAAATATCAAGGGCTGTTAGCATCTGTTAGCATCACTACATTATTCTGTATGAAACTATTGGACAGAGTAAACACTGGGATGAATTAGTTCTATTTAAAGTCTGAGCATCAATGGAGTAGAAAGTTTAGATGGTTTAACTTTTCAAGCTTGTAGTCTCGAGCCCAAACTAGCGTTTATTTAAGTGACATGTGAGGACAGTAGCATTCCCCAACACCTGTAAACAGAATTCAATGTGTAACACCTGTGGAGTGACCTTTAAAGTCGCTGGGGTGTAATTGTTGGTTGACACTGTCTGACTTCCCAGCATCACTGTGGGAACATCCAGTGTGAGCTATGGATGTTACGCGGCTACAACACTTGCTTAGCTGTAATAAAGCTTCCAAGGCCTCCATAAGTGCGTGTGATGTGAAATCTTTCAGAAAGCAACGTCTACTTTATAGGTAGCGTCTAAAGGTCTGTGTCCATGTGTAGTGTGATTATAGATCAGCTCTAGCTTCTAT
Organism: Seriola aureovittata; assembly: GCF_021018895.1. NCBI lineage: Eukaryota > Metazoa > Chordata > Actinopteri > Carangiformes > Carangidae > Seriola > Seriola aureovittata. The sequence continues at coordinate 20,149,920 of NC_079385.1, read as the reverse complement.
ATTAATACTGTGAAAGTATCAAAGCCTCAGTCCACAGAGAAATGCACACAGCCTGTATTCAGAAACTGAGCCTTAAAACCAGCCGTCAGGACTTCTGGAACTTTGTGATGTCACAACAAAGCAGTCACCAAGCCCCGCCCACCTGGACCCACCATCCAAACCTTGCAGGATTTGGTTTCTCTGAGTGTTTTTACCTGAAATCTGCTATATTTTTATTGGATCGCTCAGAAAACAGTCAGCCAATCAGAAGAGAGGCTCAGAGCCTCCTCTTTTCTGATTGGCTCACCGACCTGTTGTTACTAGAGCTCCAGAGAGAAGTCTGAGAGAGGAGATGTAAAACTACACTGAGATGGTTTTTCAAATATATGTTCTTACTGATCAACACTTCAAAGTAAAATACAGGATAAGTGTCAAACATGGGACCTTTAATGAATCTGTGTTTATATCTGCTGAGAATCTGTTGAAATGTTTGACAACAGGCTGCCAGCCCTCCTCTCCTCTCTGTGTTTGCGTGATGGATGGAGCAGTTAATCAGTCTGATCCACCAGACTAATTATACACACACACACACACACACACACACACACACACACACACACGTCAGCTGACGGACAGACGTTACTATGGCGACAGTGGTGGTGGTGATGTCACTGATCAATATGCATTTATCAGCCCCCTGTGAATGAAAGAAGAATAGATGTGTCTGGACACAGCTTCAGCTCTTCAGATCATCAGAGGGAGAAACCAGCTCGCTGTCAGCTGAAGGACGACAGACACGAGCCGTCATGGTCCGCCGGTCTGCGGGTGTGATACTCGCTCAGGGTGCGAGAGGTCCTGGGTTCAAATCCTGGATAAGCCCTTCATTTTTTATTGTATATCCCCTTCGGGGGGATCTATGAAAGTACATCTTATATCATCTTATCAAACACAATACACACACACACACACACACACACACACACACACACACGACTCGTATCATTTTTCACATAAAGACAGGAAGCAAGTGGACACACAGTCACATCATGATGTAATGCTGCTGTATCACTGCTATATCTCACACACACACACACACACACACACACACACACACACACACACACACACACACACACACACACACACACACACACACACACACCCTGCCTTCACTTCCAGTCTAATAAACTCTGTTTGCACACAGCTGTAAAAACACATTGGGCTCCCGACAGAGTGAATCTGGTTCTGCCTGGTATCAGTGTGTGTGTTTGTGTGTGTGTGTGTGTGTGTGTGTGTGTGTGTGTGTGTCACACAAAAGTTAAACTACACGAAAAAAAAAGCTAAAGAGGCTGAACATTAAATTTAACAGCTGATGAAGAGTCAACACAAAGTAGTGAGTAAACCTGGGGGATTCATTTACTCACTTCCTTCACTTGAGAAAGTTTGTCGGTCGGTTGGTCCAGACTGAAATAATATAACAGCTGTCTGATGGACTGCAATGAAATTTTATGCAGATGTTAATGGTCCCCAGAGGATGAATCCCAGTCACTATGGTGATCCACTGACTTTACCTCTAGTGCCGCCATGAAGTTCAGTTTTGTGGTTTTGAACGAAATGTCTCAACATCTATTCGACCGACGGCCATGAAACTTGGTTCACATATTCATGTTCCTCTCAGGACGAACCGTCACAACTTCAGCACCATTTTTTAGCGAAGGTGGTTGAACAGATTGGCCAATGATTCCTGGGTTGGTGGTCTGATCCCTGGCTTATCTGAACCCTAGGAAGAGGATTCAGTATAAAACCTCTGCCAAGATAACAAGTATCATTATAATAAGACTGTGAGTGTGTAATTCTTGGTGAATATATTTGTGAATATAATATTTTTTGCTCTCTAAATGATCAGTTGTGTTCATTTCTCCCGTTGGTGTAATTGAAGTATACAGTCATTATTGATACAGTGAGCCTCCGACAGTTTGGCTCGACACAGTCTGGGTTAAATTCTGTTGGATAATCTTTGTTATCCTGTGGATTAGAGTTTTGTTTTGCCACAGAAGGATTTTATTTTGTAAGACAGGCTGCTGCTGTGTAAAAGAAGGATTATTGATGTCCACTTGGAAAGTAAAGCATCAAAATGTTCATCCGACTGAGAGTGGATTTGTAACCCTTCAATTTGACATGGACGCATCGTAAAAAAATAGATTCTGTAACAGCTACAATTAAACTTTAGTTTTATGAGTGTGTGGTTAAAATGCCGACTTTAAACCCGTGTCTATACTTATGCAAAAGTCACGTTCACATTTCTCGCTGAGACACATCTGATGTTGATACATATTAAATCAACATTTCTTATCTCTCTCTCTCTTTGTCCAGTTTTCACACCCACACTTCCATTAAAACCGCAATGTTTCTGCTTCTCAGCCCAAAAAACAAAACAAAATGGTGATTACAGATCAAAAGCTCAACCTGATGGAAATTCATATGAAATTCTGATTTGATAATATCCTGTCAAAACCCAACTCTAATTACCATCATCACAAATACCAGCACTTCTACAGATACAAGTCAAGTCAGGTCAGATTTTAGGGAAGAACTCCCCAAGAAAACCATTTAATAATGGAAGAAACCTCATGGAAGAGCGACTGAGGAGGGATCCCTCTTCCAGGACAGACGGACACAGCAACTAAGCAGATTCACAGTTCGGTCAATCCGAACGACAACATCATAGATTATAAACATATATGAAGGAAAGGATGTCGAGCGAGTTCCAGGTGCTGCCAACAGATCCTGAGCAACACACACCAACACAAACACTGACGCTATTAATATTAATGAAACCTAACATTATTGGCAGTGAATGAACACTGAGACTATGCTAATGCTTCATCGCTATCCCGCTCCTCCTCTTCGGTCGCGTCCTCCTTTCCTCTCGTCTCTCCTCTCATTTACTCCCCAGTTCCCTCAGCAGGACTGATTTTTCAATAAAAATTCAAACTTTTTTTAAAGCTCTTCTCCTCTTATTCCCCACATTCTCCTCCCTCCACCAGAACTCATCTCGGAGCATGGCAGCCAGCAGAGTGAATATTTGCTCAGAAAGTGGAGGCTTTATTGAAATCGTAGCTCCTTTTCGGTGGACTGGCAGCGAGCTGCTGAATTGAAAATCATCTCCTGAGGATTCCTGAAACGCCTGCAGTCATGTTCTCCCAGGTGAGGAGAAACCAGGGAGCATACACATTTGTGTGTGTGAGACATTCTCACTTCAAAGTATCAGCATATACACATTCACTGTGTCCCCCAGGACTGAAATGTGCTGCTTCAACTGCACTAAAACCACGGCATGGTGGCTCGGTGATTAGCACCGTCGCCTGACAAGAACAAGGTCCCGGGTTTAGACCCGACCCGGCCGGTTTGTATGTTCTGTCAGTGTCTGCATAGATGTTCAAAAACGTGAAGGTCAGCTGAGGGTGGGACGTTCAAATTTCCCCTCAGGTGAATGAATGTGAGTGTGAAAGGTCGCTGCTCATGTTTCTTAGCTTTACGACAGACTGTTCTTGCTCCTCTCGACCCGACCAGTCGAGGCAGACGGCCGCCTCACGCTGAGCGAGAGGTCATCACATCAAGACATGAGGAGCCACTAACACGTCTTCGATCACAAGAACGGACCTAAAGAACTAACATGAATTAAAACAGTTACTCTGACTCTGTCCAGTGTTTCCATGAATCAGAGGATTGTTTCCAGTTTTGACCGATCACTGCACTTATATTGACGGCCTCGTTTACACTGAAGTTGTTTATGCAGCTAATACCACGTGTATACGATACTGGAATATCATAAAGGTCTACAGCCACGCCAGCAGATCTCTGTACGTCATCCTCTTAGGACCATGAACGTCTGTACCTGCAGTGGATAAATTACACCTTCTACCTGGAGGTGGCGCTGGATGAAAAGCCCCGAGATCACCACAGTCGTTAGGACTCATCCTCTGGGGACCACGATCATCTGCACCAAACTTCATGTCAATTCATCCAAAAGTTCCTGAGATATTTTAGTCTAGACCAAAATGGTGGACCGACTGACCCACATTGCCATCCCCAGAGCTCGCAGGCTAGAAATGAAATGATCTGTCGGGCTCACGTGTTATATTCTGCATTATTCCCACTCAGTACAACAACAGTCATGTAACACTCGCCACTGTGCTGCTGTTCAGTTTCTATTTTTAACAGAGATACCATTTCTATTCACCATTTAATCCAGTGGATTCTACTTTGCCATCTTGAATTAAACTGCTGTTAATGAAAACAACACTTTCTTCACATATTTCACAGTAAAATCCTTTCGAGGAGGTGAAGGGATTATTCCCCCTGAACTGCTGGAAAGCTTTTAATGTGAAGCAGATTAACAGCAAACAGCAGCAGCAGCGAATTATCACAGCAAACTGGAGCAGATCAAAAAACAAGGAGGCTTTTTTACCAAAATACATCAAACATACAGTACTTCCCAAACAAGCACTACTGGAAAGGCCTGTCTCTAATAATAGCCTGTAAGATAAAGGCCTGTCACATCTTTGCAATTAAGGGAAATAAAAGCCTTGGCCACTATGAGAACGTACCCACTTTACGAGCTCTGTGGTGGGTCTAACTCTGTGTCGTTTAGTGGACAAGGACCATGATTACAGGGACCATCTTTCAGAAATAAACTAATGCTAGATACTATAATAAAAATCCCACACACAGGGTTGCTGTTGCATACAGTAACTGCTCTCTGTAAGCAAGAAGTTATGCATCAAAATAATTCAAATTTTAGCTTAAAAATGTAGAAATATCATTATAAATACTCCACACTTGTTTAAAGAAATAGTTCAACATTTTTGACGAGAAACGGTTGATAGCACTTTCATATCTGCCCTTTACATATAAGGCTAAAGCTAGCATCTAGTTAGCTTAGCTTAGCATCAAGAGTGGGAACAAGCAGGAACAAACTTTTTAAAAACTGCCCTTTATGGTTGACTTTTAGAGTAGCCTGTATAGGTTGCTATAGCTAGGCTAGCTGTTTCTCCCATTTCCAGTCTTTGTGCAAAGCTAAGCTAACTGTCTCCTTTTTCATTCAAAGTGGCAGGAGACAAAGTTCTGTAGCTTCTGTAGTTTAATGACGTATAAAGCAAAAATAATAAAATCAAACAGTGCAAAGAAAATGCATTGATTTCAAGAAAAAAGGCGGGAGCAAAGAGAGAAAGTCAATCAAAGATCGATTAAAATACTTACTGTTAAAACACATAATATACTAAAATAAACTTACGGTTTCATTTCATTTTATTTATTCATGTATTTATTTTTCTGACTGGTTTGATTATAATTATTCTACTTTGTGAACTCTTCTGATCTCTCTGTGTGTTTTTGATTGCCATTTATTTTCTTTGTATTTTACAAGATCATATTTTAATTTTTAAATTAATATTTGGGGGAGGTCCATGATATAACACTGTGGCTTCTTGACCTCTCCTGCCTCATCTGTTTTGTTCTGTTTCCTGGTTTTATGTTGTGAAAAAATAAACTAAAATTAAGCAAAATAAAATAAAATAAGGGAAATATGACACCAGAACTTTTAACCCTTAAACCCTGAAGTCTCTGCTCCGCCCACATAAGATGTTGTTCATGATGCAGAGAAACAACATTAACACCACTGCACATGTAAATGACAGATTCAGTTACAGCAGCAGGGATGCGCTGCCTCTCCAGATACCTGATTTGATTTTAAGATGTCTGGTCAGGTAGACGCTCAGACAAGACTGAAACATCCTTTCATTCTCATCACTCAGTCAATCAACAGGAGAAAAAGCCTCGGTGACATTTTCTATTCAAAGCTGAACGTTTTCCAAAAATTGGGCAATCAGGACACAAACACAGAATATTCCCTCGTCATTCTCTCATCTTCTTTTCTTGATTCCTGTCGACTCTTCTTCTTCTTCTTCTTCAGTTTCCTCCCCTCTTCTCTTTCTCCTCTCTTCTTCTTCTCTCTCTCTCTCTTCCTTACACCCTGTTCTTCCTCTCTCCCCTCTCTCCTTGTTATCTCTCCGCTCGTCCGTGACATCTCTCGCTGCGTTCTGTCGCTCCGTCTGCCGCCCTTGGATGATGGATGGGGTGATGGACGCTCGGTTGCCACGTTAATTTGATGGATGGTTTAGCAACTGATACGAGCAGCGAGCGAGCACACACACACACACACACACACACACAGGCACGGTAACACACTCTCCTCGCAGCGTTTGTAGGTCCTTGACTTTGAGATCAACAGGCCTCAGACAGTCACTGCTCCCTCCATAACAAACACTGCTGACCCATGACTGCAGCGCCACGCATCCGTCCAATCATATCATCACTTTTGCTGACGACACCGCTGTGATGAAGTGAGACAGCCCGTGAGCCAGAGCAAGGATAACAGTCCCTCTGTCAATGTCAGCGAGACCAAAGAGAGGATTGTTGACCGAAGACGGACCAGAGCATGAACGGGCTGCTTCTGGTGAATAAATAAAAACACCTCCTCTACTCTTCCAGACGAGCTATTACAGCGGTTTCCTCTTCTTTTAGCTTCCTAAAACAAATAAAAGTCTACTTCTGGCAAGTCTGAGCTCTGGGAGTTCACCCAGAGAATTTGTGAAGGTACAGTAGATGCTTCCTTTGTTGTGTTGGTGCCAGTAGATGCTAGGGAATAGGACAGTAGGTGTGGGTGTTTTGATGTACGTAATAAACCACTGTGTGTGTGTTGCCTTTGGTTTCCCGTTCCCACATTGTTTATTGTGAGTAATATTTGGCAGCCTGAGGAGGTACAACTATCCAATATTTGACAAGAACAAAAAAAGAAAGGAGTGGAGAGGAAATCAATTCTTTGTTTCAGAAGGTTTTTTTTCTTCTTCTTTTCCCAACAAATCCGGCCCGTGCTCGTGCCACACGCTCGTTTCCTTCTGCGCCACGGCCCAAACCCGGCCCATACACAGCACGGTTGTAAGATGCTGCCTCCACATCTGGACTAACTTTGTCACACACTCTGGAAACCTTCCGTGTGTCAGTCAATGTCAGAGGTTAAACAAACGGACTCTGCCCAGATGTGGAAGCTCACGGGCCGAGGAAGTCTCGTCCCGCGAGGAGGACGGATCAAAGGCGTTACGCTTTATCTTAAGGAGGTTCTGACTCACAGTTTGAGGGTTCATGACGACCCCTGAATTTGAGAACCACAAATAAATTCTCCTAAGCATCAGCCAACAAGTGCCCCTATTAAATGAGGGCAGTCTTAAATTTTGAAGCATTTGCCCCAGAGTCTCAACAGGAGTCTCTGTCCTGATAACGAGACTCATTCTTGGTGGATAAATATTTGAAATTGGTGTCAGAAGAGTAAAAATTAGCGTCATCAAGGACGAGTGCAGCTGCAGCCTCTCAAAGCTCAAAGAAAATAACGGCAATCAAACGCACAATAAAGATAATTTTCAGCTGTCATGTGTTTGTGAAGTGAACTACTTCAATAAGCAACAAAGGGACAAAGAAAGACGTCAAATTATCTGTGACGTGTGTTGAATAATTTCTAATATAAGAAAGTTGATTTTAGCGCTAGTTTGTTCTTCATTGTATTTTCTCATCAGTTTTTCTCAAAGCTCTCGACAACGCTCGATCTCTTCCACACCATTAAACTACATCTCCCATGAGACTTTGAGGCGCCTGGCCACACTTCCTCTGAGCTGTACTTATCTATGTTGTTAAACTTTAGCTGAAGTAATGGGTGTCACATAAAAATCTAATGTTAACGTGACCTTTATCGTTTTAAAATACTAATCTGACCTCCAGTATATCGTCATTGCAGGGCGTTAATTTGACCTTTATTATCATTATGGGATGTTAATGTGACATTTAAGTTTAATGGTCGACTCTGCATTTTGTTATAGGGCCACAACTTTTCTCCCAGTTCACTTGATCCTGAAGGAAAGTGTCTCCAGTGATGCAGCTTTTCTTTTCTTTATTATGTGATAATGTGACTTTTGTTCATTAAAGACCGTCAACAAAATCATTCTTACTCAAACAGACGTAAAGAACCAAAACCAACTATGCGTTAGTCCCTCTCTTAATACTTTCTAGCTTTAACTTTTTTATTCTTAAAGTAATTTCAGTAATTTCCCCTTGGCTCCGGTCGTTTTAATAAAAACAAACTGGAGAACTGGTGCCTTTGTTTGGGACTACTTTCAGCGGCGGATTTAATCTACAGTTGGTGCTCTCATGAGTATTCAGGGCAGCGGGACGGTGTGTGTGGAACCGAGACAAAATGAAGTAAAGAGTGTGTTCGTGTTATAAAGGAACATGTCACCCACAGCAACAGTACGGCTTATTGATGTGCTTTTAATAGTTTCTGAAAACAATGCAGCTCTATGGCTCAGAGGAATAAGATACATCAGGCTTTGATAAACACACAAAATATTTGTTCAAAGGATCAGTTCGTTGTTGCCTGCCAACCTTTCCCTGTCCTTGTCCTCTCTGGAAACTGGCAGCCAATCAGAAACAAGTACTTTCCATGCCCTTGGTAGTATTACCTGTTATTATAACTATAATTGATATTTATTATCATTATAGAGGATTAACTATGTGGTAATGTGATATCTGTTATTATACAAGAGTTTTAGTATCAGTATATAACTATAACGTGACATTTATTATGATTATAGATGTTAAAAAGACTTTTATTGTGTATATATAGTTTTAATGAAACATTTATCAAGTTCAACAAGAGCTTTAGTACCATTAAATAACATTAATGTGATGTTTATTTTCATCGTAGAAGATTGACAAGGTGTTTTCTTTTATCGTATAACTATTATGTGACATTTATTGTTATTCTATAAAATTAACAAGAGCTTTAGTGTGACTATTTAACATTATGGGAAAATCACGATCACGGAGGCCAGAACATGGAGGCGGTCGTCTCAGTCATCGCTCAGTGTGACGGATCTTCACTGTCTGAGGCTCTTTGTTTGTGTCTTGTTAAAGGCAGATGTTCCGCAGACAGAAACCTGGTCACATTCAGATTCACAGCGGTGATTAGCCGCTAGATAAACAGCCTTCGCTTTATGACGCTGACAGTCGGTGAAATTACACACGATGAAGGAATAACGAGCTAAATGGCTGAAAGACGGGGGTTTTATTGAACCGGGGGGCTGCGCAGTGGGTCATCACACACTGTTTGTTTGTTTGTTTGTTTGTTTGTATTCTATCAGACTTTAATCCTCCCTGAAGGGAAAGCAGCTCATTACAGGAACAGAGATTCTAACAGAGAGACGCATTAGAAAAACAATACGACAGAAAGACAAACAGCTGTTTTTGAAGGAGGTGGAGGAAGAGAAAAGACGCTTTGAAAGACGGAGAGACCAAGAGGAATTTGAGTTGACAATGAAGCCTGGAAGCGTCCCAGACTAACTGAAGATGTGTTTGTGCAGCTCAGATCATCAGAGGGATGGAAATTATTCCTTTATCCTCAGACCTTTATCTCATCTTTACACTCTGTTTTGTTCCATATTGCATTTGATTTTTGTTTATTATCATAAAAGCTGTTTAAAGTGTTAATGCCTACCTAATTAGTTATTGAGCACCAACTCAGCTGTTACACCAGCTTAAGATTTTCTGACTCATTGCTCGGTCTCCAGAATGGCCTAATGAATTTATTCAGAGTTTGCACATTTAATAACCTTATCTGTGTGTCTAAGAATGGCACAATTACTGCTACAGTTAAAAAGGGGAATAGTATGAGAAGGTTGTTATCGCAGAAACTTGAACACCCCTCACTACTTAATTTAATGTGTCGACAGCGACCATTTCAAGGGTTGGTAACAAGCTTCACTTCATAAACGAGGAGTCAACGTGTTTAGACAAGTAAAAAACTGAATTATACGTATGAAAAAAAATCTTCACCAGCCAAAGAAAATCATGTTTCAAAAGCTGCAGATTTTTCACAGAAAAGGAAAAGTGTTTCTCTAAGGGTTGAGCACCAGGATGCAGCAGCTCACAAGCTAAAAGGTGCTTCGTTTTTATGTGGCAAAGAGTTTTTACAGATGTCTGTTAAAAAAAAATGACATCCATTGACTTCAGTAACACCCTACATCACCTTAGCAACCACGTAGCTCAACACATTAGCATCAAGATACTAGCTGTGTCTGAAATAAGGGGGCAACATCTTCCAGAGGATAAGGTCTACGAAGGCGTGACCTCCGGAGGCGACATAGGCCACAAAAGCTGAACCGAAATGAGACGGTCTGGTCTCCGGAGGATTTCCTATTCATCCTCCGGCGCCCGGTGAATCTTGGGACAGGTCGTTGACAGGAGGGGAGAGCCTTGTCGCGCCAATGTGACACAATCAGTCTTCAGCGCAGCCTTCAAAGGATGCGGCCTCTCAGTTGAGACGCAGATCTTGACTTTTGCTGAGGCAGCAAACATGGCAGCTAATGCAGCAAAAAAATAAATAAAAAAAATCAAGAAAACGACACTTTCGTCCTCGAATCTTCTCCACGCTCACAGGTTGAAGTTATCTCTAAGTATAAAACACAGCAGACGGGTTTGTGCACGGTAAATTGCATCATTTACACAGAGACTAAAATTCGTGCTCCGACTCCTGCATGCCAACGGACGCTTTGCTTTTCTTTCAGCCGTTCTGAGGAGGATGGAGGGATGAATGTCTCTGTCAGATGAAGCTGTTTCAGCGGTTATGAAGAGGATGGAGGGATGTGGTTTTTTTTTTTTCCCCCCTCCTCTGTCATATAAAGCTGTTTCTTTCAGAGGTTTTGGAGGAGGAGGATGGAGGGATGCGAGGATTAATGTTTCTGTCACAGGAAGCTGCTCTGCAAACAGACAGCAGCGTCTCCACTGCCTTCAGGCTGAAACAAGGATTTTAATATGAGAGCGATGCTGTAACAGAGACACAGAGAGCGTATCCAGCAACCGTTTGTAAATATGAACATATGCATGTGCTGCTTCCTGGATCTCTTCCATGCCCCTCATGCCTTTTGTCTGCAAATAGAACCACATCCTGTTTTTAAAAACTGTTATTCAACCAGGACAATCTCACACTTCATCTCAAATCTGTCCTTTCACGCTGCTCTGGCCAAGTTTGGCAGCAAATGTGACAGAGTCCTCATGAATTATCAGGTATGTAACAGCATGAACAGCATCTCGTCAATGTGTTTACGGAGGAAAAATCCACTCATTCAACATTAATCAAAGCAGAAACGAGGTATTTCATGGCCGTGACTGCTGAGTGACTCAGTGTGTTCATGTCTTTTTCACGCCTCCCTGCAATGAAAAGACGCCCGCTCTCGTTCTGATCATCCCTTCATCCTGAAACGAATATATCAGCTCTTCTTTGTTGCTCTACAACCAAACTGCTAATTGTTCCCTCTTTAACGCTGATGATGACAATGATGATGATGTATAAAAGGTTTTTAAGGATGATTTTGTTTGTTTTCTTGCAACTTGCAATGTGATTGAATTTAATTATTCTGCAGATTTAATTTGCCAGTGAGCGATTCTTTGTTTCTGATCTCTGTGTGGCTCCATGTGTTTCTGACCTCAGAATAATCACAAGACTTTTCAGATCCATGTGAATTTATCTCATGTTAAAGAAACAAATTAGGACAGAGTGGAACAGGAAGGAGAACAAAGCTCCATCAGAGTGTAAAGGTCTGTGTCCATGTGTAGTGTGATTATAGATCAGCTCTAGCTTCTATATTAATACTGTGAAAGTATCAAAGCCTCAGTCCACAGAGAAATGCACACAGCCTGTATTCAGAAACTGAGCCTTAAAACCAGCCGTCAGGACTTCTGGAACTTTGTGATGTCACAACGAAGCAGCCACCGCCCTCAGCCACAAATATCTTCTTATGGATCAACACAAATAAAACACTGGAAAAGAGGAAAATATGGAGCTTTAAATCAGTCTTGTTTAGTATTGTAATGATATTGACCCGCAGTGTAAATTTATGCTGCAGGACTCAAAGAAGAACATTAAGAAGCAGCTTAATGTCTCTGAGTAACATCGTAAAAGTATAAATTACCAAGTAATTCTTTAATATCTCATATATTGGGAGCATCAGGTCTGAGTCGTCTTGGTTTGTGGGAAATGGGAGCAGTTCCTGCTTTTCCTGGAAAATCCATTTATTCATTATCTGTACCCATTTCCCCCGAGCTGCATCTCTCAACAACAGGCAGAAGACTGGACACTGTGTCGTTCTATGCAAGCAGCAACTTACCAGGCAGCAAAATGAAGCCGACACTGAAGAAGCAAAACCTGCAGTTCCTCTAACGGCCACTAGAGTCTGGCTACAACAGTGAGTCAGTCCCCATAGACTCCCATGTTAAAATATCCAACTTTACAGCAGAAATAAACATGTTTACAGCCTGGTACAAAAACTGTTTTGGTCTCTAGAGCTGATCTCCTCCTTCATGACACCTGTTTATATAACTCACCTGTTTACATTTCATTAAGGACTACAGTTATGGAGGATTGGGGGTGTGGCCTCTTTGAGTAACAGGTGGATGAACGTATGCACTGAAGTCTCAGCTCCACACATGCCCCTCCTCTTTGACCATATTTGCATTAGCTGGGAGTTAGGGGGCGGAGTCAGACACTGCCAAGATGGCGATGGTGGAGCAGCTCACTCTGAGCTTCAGAAACCTGTGTAACGCCACAGAGGCGACGTCCATCTTTATTTACAGTCTGTGGTTCTATCACAGGGTTAACATACACTCAGTGAACTCTATTAGCTTGTGTAAATTCAACGATATGTTTATTATTGAGGTCATAATTAAAAGAGTTGAGATGTGTTCCTAAATATTTTGTCCTAATCATTGGGGGAGAATAATAGAAACACCTCTGAATATAGTGCATCAATAACTATGACTAAAACATACAACTGAAGTGAAGTTGGAAGATACTTTTATAGTTTTGTTATTGTAGCTTATTTGATGCTAATGCTAATGTTGCTAATAATTATGAGACCCACGTTTCTATGATCCAGCGCTTAGTTTTGGTTAATGAGCATTTAATCGTCTCCCAACAAAGCAGACCCCAGACAGAGAACATGGCTGCTGGATTCAGAAAATGTTTGCTCACACCTGTTGAGTCTAAAACACCTGAAGCAGGACCTGGCTCATCATGTGTCACCTTTGTTTTCTTTTATTTAACTCTGAGACGAAGGTAAAATGAAGGAGCTGCTAGCTTCTGTTGTTGTTGAGTAAAAAACAGGAAGGATAAAAATAAGAGATTAATTTATTCATAACAAGGACTAAAACTCACAAGCCTGACTGATTCCACCCTAATACTGCGCTACACACACACACACACACACACACACACACACACAGTGTTAGAGGCTGGTGATGGTTATAAATGACCCACATATGATTTGTCATTAAAACAGCATTTCACCAAAATTATCTTTCAGTAATAAGGAGACACGGGCAGAATGTGTGTGTGTGTGTGTGTGTGTGCGCACGTGTGTGTGTGTGTGTGTGTGTGTGTTGTAGTGCTGTCCTTGAGTTTCTGGCAGACGAGATGGATGAGCTGTAATTACACTGATAGAGAGATGATCGGAGGAGGAGAAGAAGAGGAAGAAGAAGAAGAAGGAGGAGGAGGAAGAGAAGAAGAAACAAGGTCGTGCATGTATTTGTCCTTGTATAAGAACACTGATGCGTGCGTGTGCATATTCCTGCTTTAAATGTTATTGTTGTTAAAGGATGACGGGAATCAGCCGAATCCAGCGGTGGACGCTTTGACTTTCAAAGCAGAATTGTACAGAACAGACGAGACAGACACGATAAACACTGAAGGATAGAAATACAATGGATAGAACCGCATGGCTCGCCTGCTGGTTTGACTGATGCAAAAACAATCAGGCTCGGTTCTGGGTGCCAACACTGACCCAAACCTGGCCCAAGTGCTTATAACCGGGACCAGTTGCAAAAACACCTTAAGTTTCATCCTTGAAGTTTCCTTAAAATGTTCTTAAAATGTTAAGAATCACTTAAAGTCAGTGAAACTGTTGCACAAAAGACCTGCAGCAGCAGCAGCAGCAGCGTTTTTCACACAAGCTCATGGAGACAATTAAAGCACCCTGAAACCCTCGGCACTCAACTGCTGCAATTAGTCAAAAATCACACTCCTATTTTACAGTTATAACTCAGTCAGATCTGAGCACACACATGTGATAACACGGGTTTTTAGATTCAGTGTGACTGTAACTTTCAGAGCATATCATTATCCCTTACATCCATTATGCATAAACATCCATAAATCTGCTTAAATATCATAGCAAAAAGAACTGCTCCTCATGGCTCCAGAACTTGCCATCATCACGTTTTTCAGTTTCCTTCAGCATCAGAGTAATTCACTGTTAAACATCTGTGCATCCATGAATAGCTGTTAGATAATTCAGCAACTTTGAATGGTGCCAATTTCACAACATGAAACAAACATGAGCTAAAAAGGAAACTCCCTCGATCCATGCCAACACATATTTCATGTTTACATCCCCCAAGGCATTATGGGAACTGTACTTGCAAAAGGTATAGTGCAAGTATCTCCAAAAAACAAAGTTCAGCTTTCTCAGTTTCTATATAAGGCCCACATCTGGCTCAGATTCGGTCCTTTGGTCTCAACACATCCAAGTGTGTTCACACAACTGAGCTGGAGGGAAGGGAAGTAATAAAACCACGTCAACCTCTGTACAAAGAAAGTTAATTATCTCTTATCTCAAAAAACCAGACCGTTATCTTGAGTTCATATCTTAATTACCATGTTATCCTGAGATAACAAACGCTGCTATCTGACTTCATTACATCATGATAAAGATAATAAACTCTTATCTGTAGATTTAGACTTTAGAGATGTTCCATAACCCATTAGTTAGATGAGAAATTGTGCTTGTGTTTCGTATTTTGAGCGAGTTATCCTGATATAACCGTTTAGTTAAGATGCATCTGGAGGCATTTTATCAAGATGACGAACTGTGTTCTTCTCCAGACTTACATGACTTCATCACCTCTTTATCTCATGGCAGCAGATGATGATCTTACTAAGCTCTTTAAAGACGTACTCTAGTGATTTCGTATTGTGCTTGTACCAGGAAGTGACAGACGGATCAGCAGAGGCAACAGCCGACAAGTTAGACTGACTTTTACTCGGTTGCACAAAACACCTTAAGTTAAGACTGTCCTTAAAGTCTGAGTTACGGTTTCCTTGAAATGTTCACTCAAGGATGTAAAGGTTTTCTCCTTATCTTAGTCTTATACTTAAGGAGTAACTTAAAGTCAGTTAAAACGCTGCACAAAAGACCTTAGCGACCAAAGTAAGGGGGAAAAAAAACTAAAGGTGTGTCTGACTCTGTCGCCACAGCAACACGACTGAGTTCACGGCGATCAGGAGGCCGAGATAGCGACGCACTTCATGATTGCGACTGGCTTCCCAAAAGTGATAACCGGTATCACCAGGTGCTGATGGCAGCAAATAATCCTTAACTAAGGAAACCTTTTAAGAGATTACGTGTGACACCCTTAATTAACTCCCTCACAAATTAAACCTTACGTGTCATATTTAAGTAGAAAAACTTAAGGTTTTGTGCAACCGGCCCCCCTACGCTTCCCATGATGCAACTGGATGCCATCTTAAACCCTAAGTGTAGTGAATCTTTCAAACTAGTTGCCCCCGGGTTATTTTATTTTTGTTATAAATCTGAAGAGTCGAAACCCAAACTGAGATAATCCTGATAAACTGTTTGTCTGTCATCAACTGAGCGCCGCCCACTTAAGGTTTGCTTTTCTATTTCTTCCACTTGAAGCGGCAGAAGCTGGAAGTTCTTTTAGCTCCTTTTTTTCCCCACTTCTTGGTGGTAGTGTATTGGATATAAATCAGGGGAGGAGAACTTAGCAACTCTTCTAACCAGTTCCTTGAGGGAAAACTATGCGATCCACTGATTTCCTCTTTAAGCCTGTTACTCACTGTACTGACCTCTTTTCTGTGGTTATCTGGGGAAATGAAGCCGTTATTCCCTAATCAAAACTTCATTATGCCGATTATTGTCTGAAGATAGCAACTCCTGCTGCTCATATTTAGTGTTTTAACCCCAGAGATAAGGATTTAATGATAATAAATCCAGTTTAGAGGTGATCGGGGCTTCAGTGTGTCATTATGTCGAGGTAACACGCTTCTGTATTTCATCGCGGAGTCTTTCCTCGCAGCCTCGAGACAAACCAGAAGACAAAAGAGCAGAAGTGACGAAGAGAAGAAAAGAAGAATGCCAACAACGTTTGCTACTTGGCACATAATGAGATCGTTAAAATCACTTCACAGGAGAAGACTTTTAAAAAAAAGAAATAAAGCACCAAAGCACAAAGGATAATTAAGTTGGGGTCATGACAGAAGAGTCAGAAAGATACCTCTGCGATGTTGTTGCTTGCTAAGTTTAGCTATTTTTTTCTTCAGGTGTTTTATCTTGTATCAACGTGTTAATTGCATCTTATTCTTTCTTCCTGTGTTTTCACTGCACTTGTCTGAGTTGTGTTGTTCAAAAATAGAAATTATTCTGAGAGGCACAGACTCTTCTGCACAGGCTAAAGCTGCATGGAAGAACCCTCCGAACCCAGAACCACAGCAGCGCTCTGGGTTTCATTTCGTGTGTTGGGCGTGTGCAGGGACTGACCGTCACGCCGCTGTCGGTCTGCGTCTCTCTGTAGGTGAAGTTGCAGACGGCCCAGGCCAGGTAGTACGTGGACATGCGAGGCGTCCGGGCGAAGCGATCGGTCACCCAGCCGTCCTCGTCCGACAGCGAGCTGCTCTCGACGGGCATGTTGGAGAGCGAGGTGTACTGCGGGTCGTGGCGGAGGGTGAGGGAGAACGTGGCCTTGTAGATGGGCTCGTCGAAGCAGGGGAAGGCCTTCCGGGCGTGGATCGGACTGAACTGAGTCACTGCCAGGTAACTGTAGAGGAGACATAAGCGAATAAGGTTATTATCAGATCAAAGTGAAGGAAAACAAAACACAATCCATCCTCATAAGTCCTTCAGACAAAACCCGAAGTCTGCCAAACGTCACAAACACAACAATCACAAAGCCAACGTCTGGTTCTGACCTTTTCGTTTCCACTCAAAATCTGCGTCATTACATAAACCACAGCTGATTTCACGGAAGTTTCTTTAAACTGAGGGTAAAACCAACTTCTGCACACTTGATTTTACTGTTTAGTGAAAGAACAATTACATTACACAAGCCTGATAAACATAACGTCACAGACTTAACGATATCTTATACTAGCAGCAAGTTAACTTTCATTAAGTGCATCGTGTCATTTTCATCTGAGTCAACTGAGTCATTCAGACAACACTAAGGGTTTTACATTGTGAATAATTGGGACACAGCTTTGTTAAAATTTGATGGCAGCTAACACAGAACTAAACCAAACTACAGACTTCATGTGGGTTTTTTTTTTGGAAGTGGTCAATATCTTCTGTCACAAAAATGTCCAATTTAAAAAAATCTAAATCAGTTCAATTCATTTTAATAACCACAAACCACAAAATGAAATAAGAACAGCAACTACAGGATGGTGGTAAATGATAAAATGGGGTGAGGTGTATCTTCCAGAAAGTTAAAACCACTGAACTGACTCAGTGTTGTCAGTTATACAACAGTTTCCATCTAAAGTTCTGTAGATATTATTCATCATAAACAACCGGTCACACCCCTGAGTGTAGTGAACTGAGCAAAGACTGCTGCTGTTTTATTGCTCACGGGTTCACTTTTCATTTGTAAGAAGACTGTGCTATTTCCTCTTTTAAAGGTTATAGTTTCACAGTAAATTACAGATCCTCATGGGTCCATTCAGTTCAAAGTAACCAAGGCGCAGCCAATTAGGTCGAGACTGGGTCCCTTTCCAGGGTCTTGTCATCCTCCTTCTTCACACATCCCCTCCCTCTTCCCATGTTTGTCTCTCCTTCTCCTTTTTCCCTTTTATCTCATGCTCCAATTCTTCTTCCCTCCTCTATTTCTACCATCCTCTGCCTTCTTCTTCCTCTTCCTCTAACCTCTCCTCCCTTCCAGGTCTTGGGTGTGTCAATCCGTGTCAATTTGTCTAATACCTGCGCGGATCAAAGCCGACTGAAAGACTGAAGGGAGAGTGAGAACTGTGAAGTGTTGGCGCTCGCTCTCCGTTTTCGTCAGCTTGGCTTTGATCTAAATAACTTGCAGATTGGACCTGACTGTTCTTGGATTCCTTTCGGATCGGGTTTCTGTTTATCAGGAGTGAAGTTTCAAGTTTTTTTCTCTTTTGTTTTGATGCTCTGTTAAAAACAACACAACAACGTAGTTTTCGAGAGTCGGTGACACACAGCTGTTTTTCCATTTGGATGAGAGGTTATTCATTTATATACGGCTTTCGAGACAAGAGTTACAAAGAGCTGTACAATAAAAACTACAAAAAAAGTATAAAAAGACTTGTGCGATTGTCTACTAGGATATTTCCAAGAAAGGATTATGCAGTTCGGTACTAAGGATTGGTACTTTAACCTTCTGTCTAGTTCCGTCCGGGTTTAAGTCTGGAGACTGTGCTGGTCTTCCATCATGTGAAGCCTCCGCCTGGTTTTTCTTCGTCTAATGTTTCGGCTCATTATCTCGCTGACGGATGAACCTCTGACCAACCAGTCTTTCTCCCTGTGCTACTTGTCTTTTTTCTCACCATCCTGACAGCAATATACAGTATTTTCTTCTTCCTGCGGTACAGTATTGTTCTAATGATGCATCGGAGGGTGTAGTAACACAGTTTGTTTCAACACTGCCTTTTGTACAGACAGAGGGTTTAGTCTACGGCAGGGCAGTCCTTCTCTCCAGCAACGTTTTCCAGCTCCCCCTGGGGGGTTCCTGAGGCCATCCCCAGCGAGTTCTGGGGGGGTGGGGGGGGGTCTACCCCGGGGTCTTCTCCCGGTTGAACATGCCTCGATACAACCACCTCTATCGGCTCTTTTCAACATGAAGGAGCAGCAACTCTGAGCTCGTCACCCTAAGGCTGAGCCCGGCCTCCCCACGGAGGAAACCCAATTCAGCCGCTTGTATCCACAATCTCATTGTTTCAGTCAAGATCCAGAGCTCATGACCAAAGATGCCCTGAGATACTTGAAGGGAGGGGAGCTACCCACCGAGAACAATGGCTCCAAACCGCACAAGTGCGCGCTGGAGGTCAAGTTCTGATGAAGCGAAACAAAAACCACATCATCCACCAAAAAGCAGAGATTCTTAATGTTCCCAAAACCAACAGTCCTACCCTCATCTGAGATCCTGTCCATGAATGTCACAAACAGGTTTGTCTTTAGTGAGTGTTGGACTGTTGCATTAACTTTCAAGGACATGATTTTTCAGTTTTTTGGTGACATACACTTTTATTTTATTTTTATTTTTACCCTTGGGAAGTTTAGCACATACCTTTGTATGATTCAAGGTTATCACTGGACTTCAGCTGCTGAAAATTCACTAAAAAGCTGTTTTTGACAAGCAGTGTACGTACCCACTTGTTATATTTGAGTTTTTAAATGAAAATATAAAGAAACAGGAACATCTTGTATTAGGGGAAGTA